>NW_009227881.1:34930-58989 GCF_000690835.1 Fulmarus glacialis | reverse complement strand
TTCCAGCCGATAGCAAAGGTTCCTGGAAGAGGTCCTCTATGGCTCAGCACCCAGGGATTGCAACGGAAAGGTCAGGCACTGACTTATCAGCATAGACAAAATCCCTTCCTATAATGTATGTGTTTATTCTCAAATTAAATATATTAATGTATTATTTGTTCTTAAAATGTCATTCAATAGATAGTAGGCTTAGGTTTCCTGGCAGACCTTTGAAGCTTAAAGAGTAATGTAATAATAGTACATTAATCCATAAGCTACACAGTCTTCTCCCAGCAGACCCCAAACTCCAGAACTGGCTCTGAAGCACTGAATTTGCTGCATCTGTTTCTAGGAATTTCTGTCTAACAATAGTGGACTTGTTGGAGTCTGCTCTGCCAGTTCCAGCATGAAATGCTGCTTTTCTCCCACCCATCTGTTCAGCATTAACATTTGGGCACCTGTAAATGGTGTTTCTGGGGGCAAAGGCAGGTGTCCATTCCTCTAATGATGCACATCTCTGTTCTGCTAACACGGGTGGGCTAGAGGCACCAAATCCTGTTCTCCGTGTCCCTGCTGTGAGCAGGTCTTCGGAGCCAAAGTTTGGTTTGGGCCAAGCCTCAGTTTAAGCTAGAGGAAATGCTACATTTGGACTTTTCCCCAGGCTGAATTCTTGGCACAAGCAAATCATATCTTGGAAAAAAAAAAAGTCTTGAAAGAATGTCTCCATCTTTTTCTCCAAATCATCCATCCATCTATCTGTTTGTCTGTCTAGAGATGATAGCTTGATAGCTATCTAAATGCCAAACCTGATGTTTTGGAGAGCTTGGAATACATCTCTGAACTGCACTGATTTTAATTCTGCAAGTCTTAATACTTGATTGACAAATACAGCTAAACAATCCATCACAGTTGCCTTATCTAAAAAATGTAACCTTTTTTATGTTTATGGAACATGCACATGTGGAACATGTTTTTCTTTTACTGTCTATTTATTCCAGTTTATTCAGTGCACTTTTCTTTTTTATTTTCTACTGGTTTTGCTGGCTCTTCCCACCTTCACATGACACACCTTTCACCTCTGATTCCTGGAAAATACAGGTTGCTTGCAAACAAGCAGTGACTGTGTGTGAAAGCATGTTTGAGAAAAGAGATCTTGGAAATATCCCAGCTGAAAGAAAGGTTGCACTTTCTGCCCGTATCTCCCTGAACATCAGAGATTGCACATGGGGCTAGGCGCTCACCACGCAGAAATCTTCCCTTGAAGCCTGCATTCAGCCATGGCGCAAGGGATGGAGAGAGTGAGTGCTCACTCCAGTGTCCTCAGGAGGGATTGTAGCATTTTATATTTATGCCAATGGACAGACTGGGTTTGGTCTGTGACTGGAGCTTCTAGGTGCTGCCAGTAATAATTATGCTCACTGTCTACCCTTTTAAGATACATGTGAATCTTCTATTATTTCAAGCAACTTTGGTGGGCTGCCAACACTGCAAGAATATCCAACAAAAATTGATGTTGAGGTATGCTCACTACTGTGGATGTTATCACTAACAGTGTTGGCAATTATTAAATTACAGTTATTGCTATAATGATAGTAAAAGTAATGTTTGTTAATTGCTAAGGCAAATTAACAGCTTTTGCAATTTCACATTTGGGGAGAAGCTTAACAGACTGGTGATGCTGAAAGAGTTAATGGCACTGCAGGGAGCTAAGCTGGGAAGGATCCATGCAATTTCCCTCTACTGCAGCCCTATTTTCGTCCCAACCTCACCCAAAACAACTCCTCTGCTCTTTGGAGGAGAGCTTCAGCGCTGCTTGCAAATGGCAAATATGGAAATAAATAACTGCATGAATGAGTGAGTTTGGCAGGAGGGAAATTCCTTCCCCCTCAGCTTCCCAGAACTTCCCTTTCCTTCCCATCCTGCTGGCGAGGCAGAGCAGGCCCAGGGCTCTTCGTGGCAGATAAGTGCCTCCCAAGCTGTTCGCTCCCCAGGAGGGAAGAAGGCAACGCGGCACCATTCCCCTCCGAGAGCAGGGGAGGATTTCCTGGCGTAACCCTGGATCACAGAGCCTTAAAGGTCACTGAGAGAACATGCTGGGATCCTTCTCTTCAGCTCTTGTAATGGTATTAGCAATGACTGTTTCTTACTCAATCATACTCCCAAAGGATTTTCAATAAACTTTTTATGTGCCATAACTGTTACATTAAATAAAGCTGAAAGTATTGAGTAAACTGACTGTAAATCACTTTAGATGCCTTGGAATTACATTAAGTGTGAGAATTATGGATCTTTTGCTGCTCGCAGAAACAGAGAGACGACAGAGCCAGAAATTTTTATGCTGCCAACTCTTCTGAAGGTTTTTTTAATTATTTTTTTACGCCATACAACAGGCTTCTCCTGTAAATGGCTTGTTCAGGGACATGTTGGGACCAAGTACTATCCCTGTGGTGTAGGATCCTATGGCGCTGGTGGATATTTTCCCTTCCTATCAAGCTGGATTGGTTTTCTCAGTCTGGAAATTGTAATTAAATGCTGGGGTGGGGGTACTGTTAGCAGAGCTGAACAGGCTGTGAGTTTTATTGCATCAAGAGTGATTTTCTGTTGGTAGCCTGACAGCCGATACTTCATCAATACAAATATATATTTTGATATAAATAAATGCTGAGGAAAGATCTTCTGTCTCTACTCTTTAGGCACCCCAGAGTTAGCTTAAATGCACATTTAATACCCTACAGAGAGACACGCAATTTAATAAAAGCAGCCACAAGTGCCCTGCACTACAGAATAAATAAACTTCTCTCCTCCTTTTCCCATGTTTCCCCCCTTACACGATGTCCCGCTTATGTTTCACTGTCAATGACTGGGACCTAAGACAAGCTTTGGAACATGCACCAGATGCTTTGGAGCAAAGGCGGAGCAGAAGAGGGAGGACCGTCAGCCAGGTGTCAGCAGCTTCTCCATGGCCTGACCCGGATCTTTCTTGGCTGGGTATGTCCTGCCATCGAGAGACACTGGCTGTAGTCTCCAAAGGTGAGAAGGCCGGGTGAGAAGGCCGGCCCTGACATCCCTCCAGGTCGAGGAGACTTCTCCACTGCTCTGTCGGTTGGACACCAGTGGATGTGTGACAAGGACATGTAGGAAAGCAGATCCCTCAGGAGCTTTGCTCGACCAGCCCAGGCTGCATCAAGTGTGGTGAACAAAAGGCAACACATCTGCCCAGAGCAGTGCTTAGCACTGAATGAGTTTGGTGATAGCAAATGCAGCTCATCTGGTGATAAAGACAGAAGAAAGCTGACTGGACAGTGAACTCGGCAGAGGCTGGACCCGAGAACGTGAAACCTCTCTACTTTAATGATACTGCATTTACAAATAGGAACCATGGAAAAGCTCTGGAATTCTGCGGATTTTCTACATTTTAAACCGAGCTTTACTTTCCCCTACCTACATTTGCGCCCATTGCTAGGGCTGATAAGATGTAAATATGAACCCAGGGGCTCAACCTAGTCCAACAAAATGCACTTTTCCTAGCTGGGGACCCATGGTATGCAATGTAAGAGCGGGTTTATGCTTGAGGGCCTGAATCTGAGATATCCTAGCTCCCCAGAAAAGAGTGGGCTGGGACTCCTGTAACCTCCCCTTCGTATCCAGCAATATGGCAGGGGTTTGAGACGTTCCTCTCTCGAGTTCAGAGCAACCAGGCAAGGCTCATACGTCCCCACCCACTCACCCCCCATCTCCTGAAGTCAGAGGAGGGCTCAGCCCAGCAGTGACAGTGACAGTCCCAGCTTATCCCAAACAGGCCAGAATGAATGTCCCTTGTTATGTATGGGAAGTGGAGGGCGATGGTGCGGGGAGCTTTTTGCTTTTCTGTGTTATCACCACTGCTGCATTAGGAATCTACCTCTCCAGCTGAAGCAAAGCAAATGGCAGCCTGGCTGGCGGCACGGAGCATGACGGAGTGCGCTAGTCTGCGTGTGCGAGAGAGAGGGCGAGGGGACGGACGTATGCCTGGCTGGAAACGCTGCTCCGCGCTCCTAGCAGACGCATGGCAAATCAGAGACTCCTGCACGCCAACATCCTGATGAGGAAATAGTTAGAAAAAGGCTCCCAGTGGGAAAACCTTCTGTTTTGCTGATCTTGTAAATCAGCTGAATTCAGCATGTCACAAGCACGTCTTACAATACACAAGACAATGCCCAGATTTTTGTAGTGCAAAAGCATATTAACCTTTGTGTACTCTTGCCGGGTTTCGACAAAAGATGTCTGTTAAGAACTGCAGGGCTCATTGTAATTGCTTGCCATGTGAGTAAATGATCCGGAGCTGTGTGAAGATAAGAAGAAATTGCTAAAGGCAAATCACCTGGGTTTTATTATGCTCGCCCTAAAAATAATTAGCATGGCCTATGAAATCATACTATGAGGGGGTTTGTTTTAGCAGGAAACTGTAACCTATATATTGTAGCTTTCTTTCTGGAGAGCTGATCTTTGTAGTTGTGTTGATGTGTCTTTTTTTCTTTTCTTTATTATTTTCTTTTTCAACTATAGTGAAAGACAAATGAACAAGCTCATACTGCTCTGAATAGCAACAAGGTGACTGGTTGCCAGCCTGTAAAATCTGGTATTGTCCCTCCTGGAGTCAGAGCTTGACCTTAAGAAAATTCCTGCCAGTTTCTCCGAGGGAACATGTCCCTGTGCTGCTGCAGAAGCCTGTTTGCTACAGGTAATGCTTTTTTCTTGGGATTATGGGTTGTGTATTTGCCACCAGGCATAAAAATTCACCACCTCTTCTGAGATGAAACAGCTTTGCATGGGAGCGAAATGGTGGTTTTTTCCATTTGCTGTATCTTTCTGGGACCACAAAAATATCAAGGTCAGAACAGAAAGCAGGAAGTAAAACAGCAACTGCATATAAAATTACAGGCTTGCTGTTTTAAGTGCTAGCTACCCACAATTTGGTGTGAATTGTAGGTGATCGGAACCTCTGAAAAGCATTTGTGCACATAGAGTGTTGGCAACCCCAAGCATTAAAAGCCCTGAGTCAGCTTTCTTAAAATCATGTGGTTTGACTTAAATAATGAGATACTACAGAAATAGTAATATGGGGCTGTATTTGCTTGGAGCCTTTAGGGATTTTTTCAAGCTTTGTTCTGCCGGTTTCTTCTTTGTGACCGCCCTCAGTTTATTTTTACCTGAGTGCGTTGGAGGTGCCTGTGGCCCAGGTGGCTGACCACAGATGAGAGGCTGCAGAGACCCTTAGGTGTGTTTAGTTCTCCCCAGGCTCTCCCTGCAACCAAAGTAGGGAGAGAGGGTCCTCCGCAGGCCGCTGTGGCTTCCTTGCATCATTCTGCAGAAGGAAAACGTCTCCCACCATGGGCAGCACATACCTGAGAAGCAACTGCCCTAACTTCAACATCCAAGCTGGGTGGTGAGCATCTCCTAGAGTGCCATGCATCCAGTGCAGAGAAACTACACAAAGCTGTTATAAAACTCTAAGTAATTTCCAGAGTGGTAAGTGGGGCTTCTGGTGGAGAGTGGCTCAAGGACTAGCACCACTCTGTCTGACCACCTGTATCTCATCCATACTGATTCCTTATCTTCTTGATCTTGATGTAATTGTGTTTCTCCAGCACAGTTTCATTTGCTAGTGTTTGCTGTAATCCTTGCATAATCTTGGGAAGATGCTTTTTCATGGCTTAGCTGATAATTTATGTAGTTTTGCTATATGTTTTCTCAATGGAGAAGAGGAAGGGAAGAAGGGCTGCAGCCTTAGAAAAGCTGATTCACAAATGTTCTGGTATATCCCTTGTTGCAGGCTGAATGTTTAAGTATAGACCTTTTGTGCGCTTAAGCAGCTTTCCCAGCCAAAAAGTAATAATGCTCAGAGTATTAATGCTTTTGGTAATGCATTTGAAGGCTGGATAGTCCAAACGCTGTTCCTCACTTGATTCTTCATAGCATTTAAGGTGAAGGAAACGAAAAACCACATTGATGTGTTCTTTCAGTGGCTCTCCACAAAAGCACTTAGTGGTTTCTACACTGGATGGTTAATACCACTTTGCGATGTGACAACCTTTTTTTGCTTTGTTTTATTTACTTTTGTTTAGTTGTGGCAGTAAGTACCCAGCTGGCTGTCAAGCAGCATGAACTCCTTGCTGGGTGTGAAGTTCATCTCCATAGCAAAAGCAAATACAAGGTTCAGGGATCTCCTTACTGGTTCTGGAGGGCTCAAGTGGGAGTTGTGTGATGCCTAAGCCTTGTGTTAATTTTACCCAGTGTAAGTAAGCTAACTCCTGTGTTTAAGGACTTCAGTACCGTGTTATTGAAGCTCTGGTGCCTCAGTGGCAGCTGTAAATGTCAGCGGTTTTGCTGTGCTTTTTGGGAGGAACAGACTGATTCCTGGACTCGCGCCAGCGGGGCTGAGGTGGTGGATTGTGACACAGTGAGGATATTCATTGGCATCAGATCGGCTTTGGGAACGACGGAGTCTTGCTTGCAGGCACCTTCAAATACCCTGTGGGTACTTGGCAATATCGGTGGCAGGGAAGTGGCTCTGGAGCATAGGGGTTCCCTGCCGTTTACTCAGAGCATTTGCAGAAAGCTTCTGATGAATGCAGTACACTTGTCTGTTGCCAGCGCTCAGTGTGAAGGGGTATAACTTCAATGATTTCATCACTTGCTGGGAGCAAGTGTATTCTCTCATACTGATTACCACTGAATTTGGGTGAGCTATGTACAATTCCCGGTCTGGGCCTTCGACTGCAGCCAGCAGCAGGCTTTCCGAGGTAGATGGTACATGTCTGGTGGCTCCTGGCCATTGGAAAATGTTGGTAGGCAGCCTGCAGGCTCAGGAAGGCTGGCCTCCTTCCCCAGGTGCAGGAGCCTTGTCAGAAGGGCAGCGCTGTGCTGTGACCGCAGGACTCCAAAAGGCATGTTTTTAGGTATTCTTTGCTGAGCGTGGTCAGGGATTTGTAACTTGTAGTGCTAGCTGCAGTCTGGTTGCCTAAACAGGCCGTTCAGATGTGGTGTGAACTACTGGGGTTATTGGGTGCTAGGAAGTTCTAAATGTCTGGCCATTTGTAAGCCTTTTGAGTCCTGCTTTAGGTGTCAGTTCTGACCCAACCATATTCGTTACTCCCCCCAAACTAACCCTGTGTGTGGATTAATACTGAATGAGTCAGGTTTGTCTGTTGGGCTCCGTTTCCTACTGACAGTACTGTAAGGCTTGAGGGCGGGTTAAGGAAAGGAAACTGAATCCATCATTTCTTCTCTAAAACAAAGTCAAACCATATTGATTTGTGTGTTCTTCATTGTATATTTACTTTGAAGTTAAACCGAAGCTACTATTAGCCTGCAACAACCAGTAAACACGTTTTCTCTTGAAATGGCTAGTGCTCCATCTGCCCCCATTGGGATGTTTCCCACGTAGTGGATGTGAGAATCTCTACCTGAATTTTAAAAAAATCCATCTCATAGGAAAGGCATCCACTGCAGACAGCTTCTTCCTAGGAATCCTTCTGTTTGCTTTGTCCAGCCGCTTTCTGAGCTTCCTTTTAAAGGTCATGGAGAGTCATAAAAACCCTTTTCCCCATTATTACACATTTAAAACAAGAGATTCCTTTCTGCATTCACTTGGGCTGGGTTTATTAGACTAAGAAGTGAATTCCTGTAGCAATTAGTCATTACAACAGTATTCACTAGAAAAACAGAAATATGCTAGTCTTTAATTTGGTTTGCATTTAAAATAAAATACAAAAAGCCTACAGAACAGCCAGAAAAAAGCACAAGGCAGGAACATAGGCTGTTGGTTTACATTTGCCTAATCCCAGGGTAACCTGAAATAATGTCTCTGCCTGGGTCTAGGGCAGAACATGCTCTTCTCAGCAAATTTTGTGGGGTAGCAGAGACTGCAATAAACACCTGATATGGTGATTTGACCTTCAACCCCCACTTCTTAGTTCTACAAAATCAGGCCAGAATCTCTCAAGGATCCAAACTTTCCTGAAGGTCACTGGTGCATCCTGTGCATTAAAAGATGATTCAAGGAAGATCTCAGTAGTGAGAGCACCCAACATCCTGGGGCGAATCTAACCGAACTGCTGCTCAGTTGGGGAAATGTTGCTCAATATAAGTTTCAGGGACCCATTAAGGACCAACAAATGAAATAAAAATTGGACTGAATCTAGACCCAAACTCCCCAGCTCAGGTTCCTTGCTATAATAATAGGAAAAAGAGAGATCTCTTCTGCTGAGCTTTTGACCATCAGTTTTTAGGCTTTTTGCAGTGGAAGCTCAGCATTGTTACTCTCTTCCTCAGTGGGATTAAGTAAGGAACTTGCATAACTGAGCATGCCCTTCTCCATCCAGTACCAGCCCATGTGTCATTTGTGGTTCTGCGCAGCTGGATTGCTGGTGAGATGCCGCCACATGGTGAGAAAATACTTGGTGCCGCTAATTTGAGTCAGATTTACTCTAAAGCTGAGAAGTTTTGGAGATGTAACTTTCAACACTGAGATAGAAAGATTGATTGGGAGCTGGTAGGCTTTCTCTGACATAAGTTCCCCTGCGCTATTCAATGCCTTTCTGAGCTCCAAAGTTTCAGAAACAATGCTAGTCTAGAAACTAGCAGGGGAATCCCTTTCCCTGCTCATGATGGATTTTTCTGCAGTAAAATATTGTAAGAAAGGCATTGAATTATATAAACCACAACAGTGCTTGGTCCTTATAGCCGTCAGTGACTTGGAGGCACTAAAGACAATGTGATGTAGCAGTATAGTAGTTTCCACATTCTGGATTTGTATTATTAAATACCAGAATAAATACTCATTTCAAACCCACATCATTTGTCAGCTCTTGAGTTATGGCTGCTTTGGTAACTTAGACACCCTCTCCTTCTGCCAAGTTCCCATGCTCTTTGTTTTGAATATGTGTAATTTTATGTGTTTGGACTTAAATAACTTCTGCTGTTTCTCCCAGATTCCTCCTGTGCTAGAACCTGCCAGACCCCTTCTGGGGAGGAACAAAGGCAGAGGCACTTCCAAACAGGATGAAAAGGAACAGGGGGAGGACTGTGTTCTTGAGAAACACATTGTTCTGTTTTTTTGTTTTTGTTTTTTTTAAGGAATTGGAAAGTTGTGCAGAAATTTAATCAACTTTTCTGTTAACTTTGGTCGTAGATCTTGAAAATGTCTCTTTCCCGTGAAATCCCAGTGGCTTTCTGGAGTTTAGCACCCACAGGGCATGTTTACAAAGCAGTTGTGGACGTAAGAGGTGACTGGATGCTACAGGGCTATACAAAAACTCCGAAACACATTATGCATCTGATTTCTATGTAAAAACAGTTCATGCTGTGTGCTTCCATCACCTAGGTGCTTTTTTAAAATTCCTCTACAAGTCTATAAGCCTCTTTAAGTATTGAATGCCAGTGTCTATCTAGACCGGTTTTGCATGCATTAGTTTGGCAACATCACTTAAACAATGGATGCAAAAAAAAAAAAAAAAGTCCCAAAAGACTTTAACATTCTGTCAGTGCTCAAGGTAGGTCTCCAGGAGTCTCTGCTAGATACTGAGCTAGCATAAATCAGGATAGTTCAGTGGGCTCTACCTGGAGCTCTGCTGGTTTATACCAGGGGAGACCTAAAATGATATCTCTTCTGCTTAGAGCAGGACTAGAAGTGGATGAGAAGTGATTTCCATGGGACTGGTGTGGTTTGTCTCACAAGTGGAACGAGTTTGGCATGTCTTAACTGCCATTCATCAGCTCCTAAACGCATGACAGAAAGGTCATGGACATGTGGGGATAACAAGGGACCCCATGAATTAGGAGTAAGAAATAGCAGCATTTAGGGCTCACTGGAGACTTAAATGTTTCAAAATCAGACTTGGGGAAAAGTAGAAGTGATATTTCCTTTTGACCTTTTAGAAACGCTCTGAGAGACTCCAAACTGCACAGAGGCTGGAAGTTAGGGCCTTGGGGGCTCCTTGTGCTGACAAACCCTGGTCTAGGGCCTCTCTTGCTGAGAGACCTCGTAGCCAGGCAGCCCGGGCTCCTGGGGCAGCCAAGCCAGGCTGGAGAGCTGGCAGCTCTGCTCGATCCCTGGCCGCTGCTGTGTCAGCACTTCACTGAAACCACCCAGCCCAGGGAGCACTGCAGCATGCCAGGCTGGCATTTTCCTACAGAGGAGTGTTGCCTGGGAAAATTTCAAGCTAGTTTCATTGCAGAGCTGCACAGCAAAGGCGGTGACACTAACAGATGGCAGAGCAGCAGGGCAAGACTCGGATGCCGGGGCAAAACTCTGAGGTAACCCGGTCTAGGTGAATTTTGCCTTGGGAGAGCTGGAGAGATGCTTCTCTTGCTGAGAACCTATTTGCAGCATATCCCAGGCAGTCTGAGCACAGCAGTCATCACTGTACCCTTTAATTTCCTTTTCTGCTCTTTTTTTTTAGCAGGAATTGGGGAGCTGACATATGATGGGTCTGCCCTCGCCGGACCCAAGAACAAGGCAAGGAGGTTACAGGCAGGCACAACAGGACCTTAGGATGTTGAAAAAAAGGCCAGAAGAGTCTTGCAGGAGATTGAGGTAGTGTCTGGAGTGTGAGCTGCTCCCCTCCTCCAGAGACGCATGTCAGCCGAGGCTTCCTGCGTGCTAGCTGGTAGCTGCTTTGCTCTGCAGCAGAGGTCACTGTACAGCCAGGATAGCAGCGTGACGCAGGGCCGCACGCTGCTCCGGGTACAACCTGACCTTCCCTGGGCAACGTGCAAGGCTCAGTCTGGCCCCTGTTCTTCCTCATCACCCACGTGCTGTCCAGGGACACATCCCCAGCGGGATATGATGGGACAAAGGGAGCTGACTAGGGAGACAACGTCCATCCACCTCCTGGGGAAATGTGAGCAAAAGGCCTAGCTCTGCCAGGGAAAACGGGGTGTTTAACAAGCTCTGTCAGCCGTGTGGTGATAAACTGCCAGGGCTGGGGTGAAAGCACAGGGCAACGCTTGAGGCATTGCAGTAAGGGCTTCTCGGAGCTGTACTGTGTATTCAAACAAAATGCAAACAAAATGTGGAGACAGGCAGCTGGCAAGCCAGGCATACTACTGTCTTACCCTAAGAGGTAGGACAAGTCTTCCCCTCTCTCTTCACCTCTCTTTCTTGCTTTGTAAGCTGGACTATAATGTTGTTTGTGTCTGGAGGATCGGATCACCAAGTACTTCAGTTTTCTTAAATTGTAAATGTAAGCTCCACTTGGTACCAGTAACCCCACCTGCCACCATCCAAGTAACAAGCCAAGTCAGCCAGCAGAGCTTCCCATCACGGGTCCATCCATTTGGAGCCCAGCCTGAGCACAGGAGGTGTGACTGGGTGTTACTTTGCTGCCTCACTTTATTGCAGCCATCCTGGAGTCCTGCTTTTAAGAAACACTTCCAAAAGCTGAGTGCTAAATAATAAGGCTGGCTGGAGTTAGGTTTACAAAATAACCCAGTCCTTAAAATTATCTCAGCCTGTCTTAGAGATTGAGTGTTTCTGCCTGTCTGGCAGGAGATGTTGAAAGTCCTGGATCCTCTGGAAATCTAATGCTGTCACTCTGGAGCAGCTCACGTGTGAGGGACCACAGCAGACAAAGGCCATCTGATAACCACAGGAGGGGCAATAGAAATCTTGGCCTCTTCTGTCTGAAGAGTGGTCTAAAACAACTAGTTTTCTGGGTACCAGGACTGAAAAAAAATTTGTCGTGTTGACTTTCTGTTGATTAGGGTTTTGGGGATGTTTTACAAGCTTCATCTGAACCTTTTGCCCTGACTGGGATTCTTTTTGTGCTGAGTCTTTGGTGTCTCTTAATACACAGGCTTACACTATTACCCTTTCTGCCAGGACATTCATACCTTGTCTGTCTTTTCCTCATCTGTTACTTTTCTTAAAACTTAATGATCTTTGAGGCCTGTAGCTCTGCTGACTCCCTACGTTGCCATTATCAAAGTTAATCCAAACTTCCCAAAAGGTGCAAAAGTCCCAATAAGTTTACCCCTCCCTGCCCCATGTAAAACCTCTCCCTTTTTAGGGAACAAGGCGGGGGGGAAGGCTTTTTGGTGCCTAAAATAGGTGCATATGAAGTGCTCTAATCTAGAAAGCCTGTATAAGCTGAACACTGAAGGAGGATGAACACTACATGTGCCTTCCTCATCTGACACGGCGCTGGTTACAGAGGTGGGAGATGTGCAGCACACATCTTAGCTGAAGCTAGGCAACTTTCCACCAGCAGACCTGAAAGGGCACCGAATAACCTGGCTTTAGTCTCTGCTGAGGGTAAGCAGCACCCTATAGGCATCCAGAGCTTCCATTATTTGTTATTATTGTTTATTTACCTATTTATTGGGAAAACACTGAAGATGGGTAATGGAAAGGTTAAGCAGCAAATTGCTGTGCTTCTGCCTGGCCAGAGAACATGGGGCACAGCCTTCCTAACCTGTAATATAAGGCCTAATGGGCAAGGAAAATTATTTTGCCTTCTACTAAAGGGCAATTTTCTGATCAGCTCTCATTTTGAAGCATGCAGAGAAGAGAGAGCAAAAGGGGAGAAATATATATTTTTATATATATATTAAAAAAAGAAGAAAGGGAGGAAGAAAGAAAGAAACACTTACGCTTTAATGGAAGCTCATTTTTGTAAAGTACCCTAGTGGCCCCTGTGGGCCCAGAGAATTAAACGCTGTCATTCATAGCTTGAAAGCGGAGCCATCCAGTTTGCAGACACCTGTCATAATTAAACTAATGGCTCTGAAAATGTGCCTTGATATTAAATCTATCTTCCGCCGAGGAGCAG
This sequence comes from Fulmarus glacialis, assembly GCF_000690835.1. Taxonomy (NCBI): domain Eukaryota; kingdom Metazoa; phylum Chordata; class Aves; order Procellariiformes; family Procellariidae; genus Fulmarus; species Fulmarus glacialis. The sequence goes on along the minus strand of NW_009227881.1, from coordinate 46,198 downwards.
GGCTGATTAAAACCGCTGTTTGACAGTTAATGATGAACCTCTCGCTGGCTGAGCTCTGTAACTGGAACAGACCGGTTCATCCCTCCCTCCCCTTGTCGAGCCCTTTCCTGTATCCCTCCCCGCTGCCTTCCACCCTGAACTGCAAGCCTTCTCCCCAGGTCCTGTCCTACAGGCGGTGGAGGATGGAGAGTCCTAAGGCTCTCCTGAGTTCCTGGGATGGTCGGTGTTTGCCACAATCTTGGACTGCGACTCCAGCGTGCAGTTAGTGGTAGGAGAGAAGACATCCGCACACGTACCGAATTTGCAAGGGGTTGATTTGCCATAGTACTTGTGGTACTGTAGAGCTACTGATGATGGGGAAAATGCTGAATCACATTTTTCTGCCCAGAAACTGTGCTCTGTCTGGGGCTGTGCATCTAGGAGATCTCAGAGAGCTCTTTTCCCAGTGCTGGTACTAGGTAGTTGGCATTAAAATATGAATCTTTCTTGCTGCAGGGTTCATCCTGCTTATAGCTCTTGCTTATTCCCCTGAAGATGTCAGAACCAACTTCTTCTGACATCACAGCTTGTTGCCAGGGCAATGGGTTTGCTGTTGCAAAACCAGGGTTATGATTAAACAGAGAAAGAAGAGTCCTTAAGGAACAAAATCAGTGTTTACTTGGAAATGTGTCCAATAACTACTTGGTACTTCTAAGTACATATCTCTAAACAGACTGGTCCAGCCACACCTCTGAAACCCATCAAGCCAGTTAGTTGTCTCCTTTTTTCTTTTCCACTTGCTGCTGACCTCATCAAGGACAACAACTAGACAAGCCGTGAGGACTGAAGTCCCACTTGCCCCACAGGTGGCCGGTTTTGACACTCAAACCACAGCAGTGATCTGAGTGTGGGATGCCCAGATAGGCATAATAATCCTCAAGTGAATGCAGAGCTAATCAGACACAGCCCCAGTAATTAGTGTGACACAAACTCTGCAAAGTTCAGATAAGCATCAGCAGTTCCAAGTAGCATTTATTATTATTTGCTGGGTCTCTTAGTCTCTAGGTGTTCTAATTCCCCAGCTCTGCAATGGCAATAATAAAGCTTCCTTGTCTGCTTTGTTTTAATTGATGATGAGCTCCATGGGGCAAGGGCTGTCTCCCTCTGAAGGCACGCACAGTGCCCAGTACCGAGACCTGTATTTGGGGCATCAGTGTAGTGCTGCTGTACAAATAACTAATCATACTCATGAGTGAGGATGCTGCTGAAATGGTGAGGGGGTTCTTTGATAAATATATATAGAGAAAAAGACCCACTTGTTGGAGCTGCCTGATAACAGAAGCCTGCTCTCCACCCCGCCTTGCACTGACACCCAGCCAGGCTCCTATCTGACTATCATTAGCTTTCTTACCCAGCTCTAATGCCATCCGCTGCCACAACAGTAATTACCAGGAGATTAGGCAGCATTAAGCACTCTTTAATTTGACACATTGCAATGATCTCCATTCAGCCTTTCTGCTCGAATAACTCTCCATAAATATTTTGTGAGGCTACCAAAATAAACAGAGGCTTGGCTGTTTGCACAGCTGAGATCTTTGCAGCTTTTTGAGAACCCAGGTAGCAAAGCCAAGGGTGGCACCGGGGTCATGGATGGGAACTGAGTGGTCAGTTGGGTATGTGAGAGTGTTGGGGAGTGGGAAAATACTTGGTATAGCAGAAGTAAAAATAATAATGATAATATATGCTTTGCACCAATGGCAATTTAATAGGAAACATTTTTTTAAACAACAACCCAATAAAGAGAGATGGGTATTCATGTAAGAAGTGGCTGCATTAGAAGAAATAATAATTACACTGGAGTTGTGTTCTTTTTTTTTTTTTTTTTGGTGTGCTATTAGCCTAGACATTATTCATTAAGTAATGCAATGGAAAACCACTGTTAATACAGCAATAAATCCCATGGGGCCCCATTGCTTCTGAGATAGGATCATTTGGTAATTACAGTGCATTAGAAGTTCAATATTCTTTCATTTTTTTCCCCTCGGCTCCTCGCCTGGATGAGTGGTGGGCTATGAAGGCATGTGCCGGGAGGATTTACTGTAAACACACCGTGCGCTGCTCCACAGGCACTCCTGCACCTGGCGCTGGCACTGAGATGTGCAAGAGCAAAGCAAACGGAACGGAGTGGCAGGGAGAGCTCGGGGAGACTGGCGGGTCCCTGCGCCTCCTGGGGTGCCAGCGTCTCTCTGCTGATGGGAGAAGGAGCCCAGGACAATGATACCTTCAGGGTGGGCTCCATGGTTGTCTGTGGGAGATGGTGTGAATCTGGGCTCCCAAGCTTTCATCCTGCTTTGTGGGCAGTGTCTCCTCTTATGGCATGAGTAACGGAGGACCAGGGGCTTGCAGGCACTTGAGAGTGAAGGAGAGATGGCTTGGCCAGAGCACGGATGAGCCAGGGACAGAAAAGGAGGGAGTTCTTGGTGGATTATTGACAAGATCTTGACAAAAATAATTGCTACTTTCAGGAATGTATTGCAGAGGCCCACAAAGAGAGCCAGGAAGGGATTGCCCATCTCCAGTCACCCGAGCCGTGGAACCCCAGCTTACCAAAGCACTGAGCTCGGGGCCTGGGGACCAGCTGCGTGTTTGTTACGGGGTAACGCTGCTGCCATGCCTCGATGAGGCAGCTGCTGCTAAACAATAGGGAAATCTATTGGCTGCCTTCACAGATGCATCTTCCCTGCGTGCTAAGTAAACTGTCTCCATTTATGGTGTCGATACTGGCTCAGAGTCGTCCCTGTTCCTGAAGCAGCCCTTGCCAGCTCGTGGCCGGCTGCCGCCCCGGCTCTCCTGCACGGGGAGAGCTGTCAGTAGACCTGTCAATAAGATACTGGGGACTATTGATCGGCATAGGCATTTAGGGGTCACTGGTCGATAGGAACTCTCATCAAGAGATGTAGGAAATGAGCGCTTTCAAATACAGGCAGCAAAGTGAGACTCCCCAAGGGGGAGTGATACAACTCAATTTTCCCTATCCTGTTGCTTTGTCAATTTGCCCAAGTCTGGAGAAGGTGGTGGCTGCAGGAGCAAGGAGGGGGGGCGGGAGGAGAGGGAACAACACATCCGAGTGTTTGACTGAAAACATTTCGGAGGCTGAAAAACAGCTAGCCGCAACCCAACCGCAGGCTAGCGCTGGGCTCGGTGCTGGGGAAGGGCAGGGAGACGAGCAGGCTTGGCATGAGCCGTCTCACCTCAGGGTGCAAGGCCGGATCCATGCTGTGCGGTATGCAGGTTCTGTGTAGCCTGTGTTGGTTAAGATCGTACTGTGGCTGAGCGGGCTGCAAGGGCTGAACAGCCCACGTATTGCTTGGCACCAAGTCCAGCATGAAAACATCGCATGGCACCGATACACACATACACTGTATGCACTTACTAAAAATAGTAAGCAGGTGGTGAGGATGTTGAGAATCCCAGGGTTGCTCTGGGCCCTCGAGCAGTTAAAATCTCTTTGCTGACCCCCCGACAGCCTTCCTCGTGTTTCTGCTGCTCTCTCTCACTTCGGCTTTAAAGGACCCGCTAGCAGCCCTTGAACCTGGACAATGCTGGAACGTCTGAATCTTAATCACGGTCTGTGCTGCAGATACAAGTGTTTGCTGCTGTTACTCGGTTTCTGAGGCTACAGTCAGACAGCTGCTGACAGCAGGAGCCAAGCGGAGCTGGGAGCAGTGGGTAGCAAAAGCTTGTAAGAGTCTTTCTGTGCTCTGAGGTCTTTAATTCTGATTTTGTTTATGATTTCTTGCAAAGTTTTATTTTGAAACAGAAGACAAGCCCATGCATGTTTCCATCCTGGAAGCGGTAGTGTGGAGACCCGCCCCACAGGCAGCATAGAAGCTCTTGCAGACTCGTCATTTGCTTTACTCTGAGGCCTTTTTATCCATCAGATTTGGTGCAGTTTAGCCAGGCAATGGGCAGCCACTGCAGCCTCGCCAGGCGAGGGTGAGTCACGCAGGGACTTGCCCCCGAAGCCTGCCATCCTGCACCGCGAGGCTTTGCCTGGCTGCTAAGGAGTTGCATCAGGGCAGCTGCTCTAATTGCAGTCTGCTGATACTGAACCCTGAACTTGAGGTTGTCACAGGCCTGTAATATCTTCTTTGCAACCTGTGCTCTTGTGAGGAGCAGACGGAAATTGCAAGTTTGAAGAGGACAGGTCTGATGGAGTTGTCATTTTGGAAGCGGCAGAGTGGGCTTTTTCTTTGTTTTCATTTTCTGCACTTTTTTGTCTCCGTGTGAGGCAGGTACAGAACACAGAATCAGAGGGTTTCCTCCTTTGAAGCAATGACAGTTGATTAAAGTAGAAAGGTACAGCCTAAACTAAAGGGAGCTAAAAGCTCAGCTGAGAGATGAGCCTCACTTATCTGGGTTCTTGGGTGCCTCGTGTGGAAGGAGAAGAGGTATTACAAGAAATCTAGCCCTGGTGAGATGCAGCGTAAGGGAGTCCCTTAAACCCCATGCTTTGTGTCATGGTGACACTGTGCCATCACGACGCAAAAGTATTTGTGTTTTCCATCTTGCATGACATATCCTTGCTGGATTCCAGCTTCCAGCACACAAATATGGTATGTAATGGGGGAAGCTGCAGCTACTCGGCGTTACTCACAATAGCTCAGTGGTCTGAGTTTTTCCTTAAGTGCCACAGGATTGCATCCATTGCAAAAAATCTTTTTCTCTATACCTTGCCACTTGGCATTATTTTTCATCTTGTGGTGCTGTTTTCCCCTTTCCGGATAGTTTCCCAGCTCTACATACCTCTCTGACTTGCTTGATTGTGATACTTTTTCAGGGTTTGGGGTTTTATTTTTTTTCCTGTTCTCAATTGCTCAGGGCCAGTGCTTGAAATTAAACTGTCTCTCTATGTGATGCAAATCAGATAAGAGAAACCAAATGAGCCCCATGTGTTCATCTGCAGAATCCTATTCTGCTAAAACTCGTTCTGTTTCATTCTGATCTTAGACAGATGTAAATCGAGAGGAACTTATTTTAAACCAATGTCAGCGGGAAAAAGCTCAGCAGAAATAACAAAAACACCATGCCTTGTGTGTTTATCACTCTTCAAGGTAAGATAAACTTTTAGCCCGATTGTGATTCATGCTCTTGACTTTCCCTGGAGGGTTTCTCCAACATTGCTCAGGCCGTAGTGCAACTCCCAGTAACACATTTGCAACAGGAATTGGCGTGTGCTGCTGGGTGGTGTAATGCAGGCTAGGAGGAAAGGGATGCAAGGCATACCGGAAATTTAAGGAAAGGGATGTACAAAGCATAAAAAAATGCAACTCTGGGGAGATTTCAAAACTATGGCTCAGAGCTCAGCAAATACATTTTATCCAAGGCAGCCTGAAAGGCCGCTTGCCACCTTTGATGTGGAGGGCTGGCTGTTAGCCGTACCTGTGGGGTCTGCCAGCTGCACTGGGGCTGGGCTCAGCTGCTCAGCACGATGTAGCTGAGTTACCGGGTCCCAAAGACAGGACCCAGACAGGCCTTCACCGCTGGAAATGTTGGACTGTCCTAGTTTAGGAAGAACAGCTCACAAGCTAACTCTAAAAAGGGAAATTGGGGAGTAGAGCCTCAGATTATGGAGCAACAAAAATAAAAACTGCAGTAAGAATCAACCCATCTGCTGTATGGTGAGGTCCCCATCCTGCTCCCATGGGCCATTTCAGCAGAGGGGCCGGGAGGACGTGAGTACTTAGGCATGTTGGTGGCACGGAGATGCGGTCATGGCAGTGCTTCCACAGCACAAGTGGCACCAGCTCAAAAGAGAAGACGAAGAAAAAAAAATTGCAAGTAAATAAAAAGAAGCCCATTTGCAAATATTGTAAGGAATGCATGTTCTCATACGTGCTGCTATTAAGTCCGTTCGTATCATATCAGCAAACATCATGTCAGCTTGGAGAGGTTCCTACTTATTTCTTTTTCCCCGTGAAATGTTTTTCAATGCCTGAGCGAATCAAAATGAATGTAAATGAGGTTTATTAAGTCAACCCCACACGGTGCTGTATTGTCAGCGTTTGTAGGCTGTGACAGGTTAGTTATTGCAGTTTGAAGGGAATGTCACCAGCACAGCAGTCTTCAGAAGTAACTTTTAAAAAGAATAATAATAATAATAACAACAACAACAACATCATCATCATCTCAGGACTATCTGTGATTTCTTGAGAAGTCATTTCACAGAAAGGTGGTGTGTCTAGAGGGCGTTTCCAGGCAGCCTCTGGAGTTTGCAAAGCCAACGTGCTTTGTGTACAGTCATGTGTGTGCACAGTCCGTGTTGGGGCCAGATACGGGCTCCAAAGTTATTTTCTCTCCTCTCCTGCTTCGTGTACACTACCAATCACCATGACATCTGGAAGATATCTGTTTGTAAATATAACCCCGTTGAGCTGTCTCACGAGTCTTGCTGGTCTTCAGTGAGCCAGTCTCATTATTTTTAGCAAATTACTTTGGCCTTGGCTATGCTACAAAAAACAACTACTAAGGGTAGCATTAATTTAGTTATTTACTTAGATTTAAAATAACAGACACCCATCCAAGGCTCTAGGTGCCTTAACATAGTTAATTGTACAATAAATTCCATTCAATTACAAACACTGCTTCATTAATATCCTCATTTCCATAGGCACTCAGCCAGCAAGGCACCACCCTGCTGTCATCTAGAAAGCTCACTCTCCAGCCTTTCTAAACCCTCTTTCCAGTCTTTTGCAACATACTTGACAAGCCATCAAACACAGGTTATTTCTGACCAAGTGGGAAATAGGCTTCAGGAGCATGGAGGCCTCTAGGGAAATGTCCAGGGGTCTGCTCATGGGATCCCATCTGTGTGATCTTTCCAAGCATGGCCAGTCGTGGTGGGATGGCATGGGGGGAGGTGATGCCCATAGGAAGGCTGGTCCCAAGTCATTCCGAGGGGTCATTTGGTGGGACCTGGGATCTCTGGATTGTCTACTGCTGCTCTTATCTCATGAACTCCTCATAACATGGGCTGGAGGACTGTAGTAATCTTTACTCCTAAAACTCTGAAAATGGCCTTCTTTAGAAACATGCACTTTTTTTTGCCGTCTGCAGCTAAGTTTGCAGGCAGTCAGAGGAACTTTCTGGGTAAAGTATTCCTTACACTGTTCCCCTTATTCCCTGTAAACCAGATTCTCCACAGTTAGATTCTCCTCCAGTTTATTCTGCAGAAGATCCTTTCCCCATGGATCAGCAAGGAGAGTGTGATGTTTTAGCCAGCTTTTAAAACATGTAGGTGAAACCTATGAGTCAGCATGGATATCTGCAATCATACTCATTCGTTAGCTGTCTCTACTAAGTGAAAAATAGTAGCGAAAATTAAGACAGCTTTGTTCCCGAAGCCAGCAGACAGAATCCAACCCTCCCCTATATAAGTTTCCAGCAGCACTGGCCTAAAATTGATCTAATGAAACATCCCCAACACTTAATATACTTCGGCTAGGTTAGTGTTAGATCAGAAATGTTCTGAGGATGTCATGTAAACTAGACAAAATTATTTGTTCCCTAAGAGTATCGATCTGTGCAAGGTGCCTCACAGAGAAAGGAGTTGCAGCCTGACAGAAACCTGCTCTGGTTTTGCATATTTATTCCTCCTTTAAATCATTTCCAAACCACTAAACCATTTTACAAGGACGAAGGAAAACATCAATTACAATTATAGTGAAAAACTCTTTCAAGGCAGAGCCTGGTAGACAGAAAATGTAGCCATCCATTTGTAGTTTTTCACCAGGTGCTTCATAGTATTATGGTCTGTTTCCTCCCCACCCATCATCTCTTCCCCCGTCCCACCGTGGGGAGTGCTACGCCAGCAGCCAGGTTAAAAGGCTGCTCCTGTTCTCGGTAGTGCTGCTTGGGGAGTGTACACAGTATTCGCAGCATCTCACAAAAGAGCTTCTTCCTGGGAGAATGCTAGCTCCGTCTTGCTGATGGAAGTGACATGAGTGGCACTGAGGATTTCCCAGGTTTTGTGGGCTTACTCCAACCTCCAACCCCTGTTGCTCAATTCCAATGTTTGTGTTTCCTGCTGGGCAAAGGGATGAGGGAAGAGGATGCTGATCTGAAGCACTAAGCCAGTGGCTTGGCGGCCACTTGCCTCAGGGTCTAGTCCAGCTCTGCTTTGAGCCTTGTCTGGTTACTGATGTTCATACAAAGGGGCTGCAGAGCTCCATTGCTGAAGAACAGCAGTGTTTTGTACCATCAGTTAGATTCAAACCAGAACAAAAAATGGATTTTCTTGTCTAGAAAATTCGTGAAATGGTTTGCACACAGATGTGTGCATCTCTCTCTCTCTGCCTATCCTGTATCACTCAGAAAGAAAAATCCAAAATGTTTCTTTTTTTCCCTAGATTAGATGGACAGCAGCTAGAACTTGTACAAAATATAATGAAATCAATAATTTAATGTAGCCTAAAAATTGGAATTAAATGAATGAAAATGGCTCAAAGTGAAAAGTTTTATCATACCTATATGAAATATTTTATCACTGTGCAAGATTAAATTAAAAACTCAGATGATGCCACTTCCAGTTCTCTTAAAAAAAAAAAAAAAAAAAAAAAAATCTCCAAAATAACCATCCTCCAGCCCTGTTCAGGCTGGACCAGGTTTTGCTGCTTAACGGACATTTATGAATTGTCTCTACTTCCAGCATCTCCCTGAGATACAAGGCAAGGGCAGCTGGAAGTGCTGGATTTGGGAGATGGGTGTTCAGTGTCTTGTCTGAGATCTAAGGCAAGCATTTGTCAGTCTCAACCACTGAGATGTACGGGTAGCCAAGGGGGTCTTGAGCATGCTGGCGGGCTGGAAAATGTCTTTGCTTCAATCGCAAGCTGGATTGTAGTGATTAATCTAGGTCTAGTGAGGGCAGCCTGGCAGGCACGAGCACGTGAGAGCGTGTGTCCACATGTAGGAGTGTATGACCCGCCACGTGTCCTCCCGTGTGTACAGGTATATACGCTGTGCCTGTCTGTGAACCCTGTACGGGAGAACGAGACCGCGCGGAGGCTGCGAATATACAGGGTTTGTGTCTGGAAGCGCTTGTGTCCTCGCACAGCCCTGATGCAATACAGGCTGCGCGGAGCCGTGTCCTGCCTGTTCGGCAGCCGCGCTGGCTCCGGGGCCGTGAGCCGGGCAGAGGGGTGACCAGAGCGGGGCCTCCCCGCGTCGCCCACCTCCTTCCCCGAGTGTGCTCGCACTTGCTCAAGCTCGGTAGCATCCCCAGATGGTGCCCCCAGATGGAGCTCTAGTCAGCAAGCTTCTGCCTCCAAAAGATGAAGAATTACTGCTCATCTTCCTTGTCAAAAACAGAAAGGGGAGGGGGGAGGAAAAGCCTTTCAGAAGTAAATATGGGGACGTCTACCTGCGAAGAAATACATCTCTGCCTTACTCGAGCAGAGTTGCCCAGGCCATGGGCAAGCCAGCAAAGCAGCCACAGGTGTCTGAGGGCAAAGGTGGATTTGGATTTTCCAGCCTTGTGCATTTGCCTTTAAATTCCAGCCAGATGCCACATTAACTTGCGTGACTTCTTGTCTGTAACAGCACATAATGCAGCACGAATGATGTAACTCAATGTGATGCCAAAATTTATGGGAAAAGACACTGCTTTCTGAGGTCAGGCTGGTATCTGATTTAAGCTGGCAGCGGGAGCATCAGTGTTTCTGCAAACCCATACCGTGGCTCTCCAGCAAATCACATTACTCTGAAAGACTTTGGCGGGCCCCTAATCTAGACAGCTCTTCAAAACTGGGGACATCAATTAAGCTGGAGTGCATCAAACCCACGCAGGGCTTTTTGGGATCCGACTCAGACAAAATCCTAAAAGCACTTTCAATAAGACATTTTTTTTGGGTGGTGTTTCTCCCCCCCCCCCCCCTTCTTTTAAATGAGCAGAAGGATTCTAGATAAACTCGATAAGGGCTGGAATCAAAACAGGATCCTAGAGCCAAAACTGGAGTGACAGCTATTCCGGGTAGTGAAAACGATGACAGATTCTGAGCAGACAGAAATGAACATGATAAAACAAGCAGGGCTATTATCCTTCTATTTGCATTGCCATAGCACATACAGGTCCCATCTCGGGCGAGGGCGGCGGTTGTGCCAGGCGCTGGGAACTACGTGCCAAGGGCCGGTCCTGGAGGGAGCGTGGAGCTCAGTGTCTCACTAGACAAGTGAGCTGCAGGGCTGGGGAAAGGCAGGACTGTGTGCTATACAACTGGAAGTCTTAAAGTCAGTCCAAGTTCTGTACCAGATTGTTTCTTCTGGTGCAAAATGACTCCTGAGGTGACCTGGGGAAAGTGGTCAAGCCAAAAAAGCCTAGTTTAGATCAAAAGTCCCTAACCAGAGAGAAAAATTTCTTGACCAGCCTATGGGGAAGCTGAGGCACTGAAAGAGTAAAAGCCACGTCTCAAAGCTGAACGTGGCCTGGCCATTCTGATTTAGCTTCACTTAGCCAGGTTTTCAGCATATAGATATCACCCATGGTTTTCTTGGGAGCTGGAAACTTTAAAAATCTGGTTGCAAGGTACTTGCCCAAGGCAAGTAGTAATGAGGATAGCAACAGAATACAGGAGTTTCAGCTTCTCTAAATTTCCAAGACCTTGTCTAGTACCTAATCGAAATCCTTGATTCCACTAAAAGCTATCCACACGCTAACGGGAGAGCCTTCAAGAAAGGAGATGGGGCCTGAGTTCAGCAAAGCCTTTAGCTTAGCATTTAGGTATGATCAGAAGCCAAAAATTGCTCTCTGGAAGGAAAGCAAGGCTGGCTCTGTAAGTGCTGTGGTTTGAGCTTCAGTCAGTCTCTGAAATCAGTAGTGGAGGCTCTCAGTCTGGCGCACCTATAGCTCTTGAAGCCATTTGCAAAATGTTACCTTTAAATAAGTGCTTATTTTTAAGCAGTGGTTAAAGTCTCACCAAAGAGTTTAAAATAATAATTTATAGCAATAATATGCTAGGACATAAAATAAAGCTGCTGATGGTAACATAAATAATGTACAGAATAATAAAAACTGCTGCTGTTGTTGAAATCATGTGGTCAGCTCACAGCGTGGAGCATGCCACAGTCGGAGAGCTGATGGCTTTCGGCATGGCAGGGGGAGGCAGGAAGGAGTGAGAAGCCTCATGAAGGTTTTCCAATCACTCCAGCCACCATCTCTAATTCTTTTCTTAAAGTATAAAATCATTCTTCCCCTGATCTCACTTGTGGTCAGAGCTCAGTACAGGCCCATCAGTC
>NW_009227881.1:26082-34907 GCF_000690835.1 Fulmarus glacialis | reverse complement strand
TTGGTTGTGCAATCGTTCATTTCGGGCTAATCTGCTAGCGGCTGTCAGGGGTTATGGAGTATTTATTGAGTTTGTGTCAGGTCCAGATGACCAATAGCCGGCAGCCGCTGGATACCCATTGACACTGATGATATTGCTGAATTAAACTAGGTGATGTATACAGAACTTGCTTAGAGCTAGTAATGAAGCTGGGAACCATTTGAAACACAATACAGAGGGCCCCAGTGCTCGGGGCTTTGCTCTCTACCTTTTAAATAAAAAATTATTATTATTTTCTTTTAACGCCAAAGGAGAAGCCATGAATCGAGCTCCCCTGAAATATTTAGAGAGAAAAATAGAGTAGCCCAATGGAAATGAAAATCATCTTTATATTCTGCAGATTTACTGCCTGCTAGTTGGCCAGTGACTGAGGAATTTCTCAGCTGCTTTTTAGAAAGCCATCATGGGGGAAAGAGAAGTAGGGAGGATGATGAGCTGATTATTGATTACGCTTCAAGGACCTGATCCTTTAAAAGGCTTTGCTGAGCACCTTCAAATCTCATTGCCTTCAGCTCAGCACAGGACAGGATCTGGATGTATTTGTATCTGGGCTGTTCTGTCGTGTGTGATGCTCTGTGAATTACACTTTGCAGAGACTGCGTCTCCCTGTACCTGTGAACTCGGTCGTCCGCCCTGGGAGACAGAGTCCTCGCAGAGAAACTGAGGCGTGAGGGAAAAGGCAAGATGCGCCCTGGGTCACAGCCCCTGTTACTGGCAGGGGTGGCATTGCTCTGCTCCGCAGCTGCTTGTAGAGGCTGGAAGGGGACGGAAGCGAACGCCCGGGCAAAACTGTGGGTGCAGTTACCCGGGGTGCTTGTGAGAGAGGTGTGCTGGACACCACCGGCTCCAGCTCGGGAGGTCAGGACGGGCTCGGGGCCTCTTCCAGGCAGCTCACGGGCAGAGGGAGCCTCGTGCCAAGTGCTCCGTGCACCTCCAGGAGCTCGCTCTGAGCAGCGGGTGGGAGGGGAAAGTTATTTTTAAAAGATTGGGGTTGGCCATCCAAGGCAACAGCTCCTTCTAGCTGGAGGTAGAGGAGGAAGCAGAGGGCTGCAGTGTGGTCACTTGCTGACAGGGTTAGGATCCGGGACTAGGAACAGGGTTTGGGATGGCTGTGTCAGGCAGGCCCGAAGGTCCCCGCCAGACTAGCAAAGCCTGCAGCAGATCTGGAGGATGTCCTGTCCTAACCGTGGAGGCTGAACACCTCTCAGCAACCACAGCTTTCCCGTGAGGCTCCCCTTCTGCTGTGGGGATGGAGACAGGTTCCAGGTTGGTGATTATACCATGTTGCTACTGAATTATTCTGCACAGAGCATCAGAGTTAATTTGGGGGACAATCAGCTTGTCTGAGGCTGTCACTGCTGCCGGCTGAAACCTGCAGTGCTGGAGAAAGAGCAATCAGAGCTGTGACCTTGGCAAGGACTGGGGTTAGATTACAGGCATGATTAAATGCCAAGGAGAAGGCTCTGAAGCTGCTATTTGAATACCTGTTTACATGTAGGATAATAGATGGCCACCCGCTGCCTGCAAGGCTGTAATTCACTCTGGGGATTCTGGGACTCGGATGACACCATAAACCATGCGAGGCAGAGTGCAGGATGCTTGCAAAGCAGCGCCGAGGCCCTGCGAGTGATTTACAACCACGGGCTCACTCTATGGCTATCTAATCTATTGTCTTTTTATTGCAGACACTGCACAGAGAAATTATTATTGTAAAAATTTGTTTAAAGGAGCTCTGTAAACTCACTTTGATCTGACAATTTCACCTTAAAATCCTCCTGTTTCTGTGGCTGGAGGAGAGGATGTTTGGCATCTAAATTATCTGTAGGTACAACTCCATCCAAGTCAGCAGCATAATAGCAGGAAGGAGTTGTCACTTAGGATTTTACATCAGGGTATGTATCTCAGGGTAGAAAGCAGCAGGGGACAGAGCTGAGTAACCCCGGTGCCTGCAGCCTGTGTACCCTGCAGAGCCCCGGGGGGATGCGGTTACCCTGCGAGACTCAGTCTGGGCTCGTGTTGTGCCTAACTCCAAGAAGCCAGCCCGTGCTGCCCCAGTACCCCCTGCCCGGCCAGCAAAGGGGCCCAGGCTCTCCCACTTGAACCTTCACAGGCAGGCTCTGAATCCCCCAGAAGCCTTCCTGAAGCACAACTGAAGGTGGTCCTGCTGATGGCCCCTGCTGAGCAAGTCGGATATAAATGAAGAGCATTGCAGTAGAGGGAGGTTTGGCAGAGATGGGGAGGAAGGGGTTTGGGAAGGAAGCAGGCGTGAGCTGATTTGTAGAGCAGGTCACCTCTTTTTTCCTCTATCAAAAGAATAGGTGTTAATGACTCCTCTGAGCTTCTACTCCTCCTGATGAATAATCTTTTTGCAATCTATTTTGAAAAGCATGGTTTAGGATTAGGGCTGAAAGCTCAATTTGATTAAAAGAGAGTCAGGTGCAAATTAGGACGCATTTGGTGCTTAGTCTTGCTGCTTTTTATAACAGGGCCCTAGATGAAAATATTTCAATTACTATTTACTCATCTTTAGTGTCTTTCATCAAGGGACTGTCAGGAACTCTCCAAGCACAGCTCCCTGCTGCATGGGTATCCGTTCAGGCATGGGGCGGCTCTGAGCACAGGAGGCACTATCAGCCGGGCTGCAAGAGTGGGGCTCAGGCAACTCGCGTTCAATTACTTTGTGCTACAGACTCACTCTGTGACCTTGGACAGGGTACTTAATCTCAGCTCGCAGTGGTAAACAGGAGATAATATTTCTCTATTTCCTGCAGTGCAATGTGAGAATAAATCAAGTGAAAACGGTAGGCTGTTCAGAGAGGTCTGGGAGCCAATGCCCTCCTGAGGTTTGTCTCTAGACCTGCTCTCATTGCACATCTCCTCCCCTACGCAGCCTGCTTTCATGCTCCGTGCTGCTCATTGGCATCCAATTTTCCTCTGAAGGTGCTATTGTGCTTTTGTCGAAGTCTTGACAATCTCAAACTGCTTTTTATGCAGGTTTCCCCAGGACCCTGCAGCAAGTAATCAGTGGCGTTTTATACAAATGGTCAGCGCCTGTCTTAAAATTTGCCATCCACTGTTGCATGATTGGCATCCAGACCTGCAAACTCCTGATTACCCTAATGTTTTCCCCCTGCTGAAAACCATGAGGGTACTCCTTAGCTTGTGACTAATTGTCCAAAGCCATCTGACACAGGGATAATCTGTAAATGCTTAATCTATCCATGTCTTTTTGGCAAGCAAGGAAAAAAGCAGTTTAGGAAGATCAATCATCTAAAATCATCACGAAAGGCATTGGCACCCAGGTCCCTGCCCATCCTCAGCTGAGAAAATGATGGTTCTGAGAGATTAAGGCTTGAGAAGATCTTTTCTGTGTCTTCATAGTTTTTTGATCCTAAGATAGATTATCCAGAGAGCGCTAACTGCTCCCTGCTTGTGCTAAACAAAGATAATAGCATTTGGAGTCACCTCCATGTAATGATGCAGCCACCCCATAAATTATCCTTTCTCACTTCCCAGCACCAGAGCAGGGAAGGTGGCTTGGGCACCCTGATGGCTGAGAGGGGAGGGGGGAGGCTGTGACTTGCACCCTGCTCTCTTGGGACTGCCTTAAAAAAAATCAAGTTCCTAAACAGCTGAAAAAACATAAAATGCTCCATATACTCTCTATAAACAAGCAGTTAGAGAAATCCAGGCTGGAAAACACTTGGTGGAATAAGGTCAAGCTTCTCATATGAATCAAATTAGTGGCCGCTCAACTAGCACCACAGTACATTAGGCTGAAGGGACTGGGGAAATGCAGCTATTTTCAAGGTTATGCTTTTGTTTCCTCTGAGCTGCTCACTGCCAGGGGACCTTGGCCACTCCGAGTCACTTTGGGGGGGATATTTTCTGTCCCCTTTCCAACATCTGCTCCGAAGGTGATAGAGAGAATCCCAATTTGTTGTAAGAAGAGGGAGATGGTGTTACAGACCAGATTCGGTTCCTTCAGATACCCTTTCTATTCATTGGTTTGGGAAAGCTCCTTGGAAATAGCAAGGAAATGGTGGGGGAGAGTAAACCCTGAAGGAATTAGCCAGGAACAGCAGGAGGAAATTACCTGGAGTGGCTCCCATTGTTCTGGGTTAAAAGCGTGGCACGGGAAGCTTGCTGCAGGATGGCAATGGTGGAGTCCAGGCAAACACGCTCATGTAGCTGAGCCCTGAGGGACTTGTCTGAGGCTCGAGAGGCAATCTGGGCTGCAAGCAAGAACCGGGCTGCTGCGTCCCAGGCATGGGGTGTGGGGTCTGTCTGCTCACCATGATGCTGCCCAAAAGCGGTTTTGTATCTCGCAAACCTTCCCCAGCCTGGCCATGCTCTTTGAAGGAGGGGGGAGGCAGGGATCTGTTTAGCCATACCCTGTGGTTGTGTTTCAGAGATGTCTCTAGCCAGGTATTAAACACAGCCAGGGTGCCTAGCTGTCATCCTTCTCTGCCTGGTTTCAGGCAGGAGGGCCTGGTTTTTGCTTCTCGCACTAAAAGCGAGATTGAGCATTGCTCTGAATGCAGGGAGAGTTTCTTGAAACTGAAGCGTTCAATTTTACTCCACTGAGCATCCAGTATAATCCATTGAAAGGGCACTGTCCTTCAGGCCTTTCAGCTGGGCTGACAGCTGCCCACTGATTAATTGACAGGTTAAAAAGATTGATTCCACATGTCAGAGCTGTAACCCTGCCAGAACAATACGGCTGTCAATTGGGCTGTAAAACAGACGCTTACATTAACAGCCCTGACAGCAGCAGCACATGAACACATGCACCTGCCTTTATGGAGAGCCTAAACACACAGCCGGGCAAAGATTAATCATCTTGAAAGCAATGTTGTAGGATCAAATAAATGTTTCTGCAGTGGAAAAGTGGTGCAGCGCCGACTTGGCATGGAGTCCAGCTGCAGATGGTGCCCGGTGGGCAGCCGCGGAGGGCACAGGGACCTCAGGGGTGGGGTCTTGCAGTTGTCTTCAATGCTTGACTTATTATCTTGGCCACGTGTCCTCCTTTTCTCAACCTACTCCAAGACTTGCACAGACACTGCATAAATATCCGCTGTACGCAGAGCACAGCTGTGTTCAGCGTTACTTGGCCTCCCCGTGTACATGTGCAGACTCCTGCGGTGGCAGCGCCCTGACCTCCCTGCCCCTCTCCCATGCTTTCACCGCTCAGGCGCTCACCTGTGGGCGTATTTCGGCCCAGGTAACCCAAAGCCCCCCCAGGCTCTCTGGGCTGCGGCGCTGCTCCCGGCTGGCCCAAGCAGATGGCATGGCTCAGGGCCGCGAGCATGTTTCGACATCAGAACAAGCATCACCCTGGGTGGGAGTGTGCTCCAGAGATTAGTGTGGGCACTAGAAAGCAAAACGCCAAAGTAAATCACTTCTTCTTTCCCTCTCGCTTACTTTCCTTATCAGCAGAATGTAACTCATTAATATCTATCATGCAGGGCTGTTTCCAAAGATCCTCAGCTGGAGCACGCTTCAATAATCTAAAAGACTATTTATTTTTCTGACATCCTTTGAAGCTGGGCAAATTGCAGTGAGTTAGAGACATTCGCACTCGCTCAGGAGGTCTGGACTGGGGCTGGGCGAAGGCGAGAGCTGGTGCCGGTTCTCCATCGGAGGGTGAACGACCCCAGCCCAGAGCATCTCGGGACAGAAAGTGTGCTGACACTGGCCCGTGTGCTCCCCACCCAGTATGCTGAGGAATGAAAAAACCCTCTGCAATCTGGAGAGATAAGGAGAGGTTGAGTCACAAGTGAGCTCGGCTTTGCCAGAAGACGTTTCAAAGCTTTTATGGTGAGATTCAATACAGATATACAGAGATCAATTATCTTAAAAGCAGCAAGGAGGTTCAGCAAATATTTCCAGCTTTAAACAGGTTTATTTCCATCTGCACTTATCTGTGCTATTTAAACTCCATTGCTTGCAGTTAATCTTTTGTAATGCAGCATAAGAGGGCTTATTTACTTTCTAATGACATCAATTGGCCATAAATATTAGACATCTAAGGTTCGCTGGAGCTGTAGGGACAGTTTTCCATTCCTACTTGACATTTGACTATTTGCAGTGCTTCCTTTCTGTTTGTTCTTGTGTGACTCACTTATCGGCTGTCATAGGCCCGTGTTCGATTTATTTAAATTGAATGAATAAGTACATTAGGCAAAGCTGTCAGGAGAAGAGAGAATGGGAACTCACGGGGATGAGTGATAAGTCAACAAGCTGCAAGGGAGATTCTTAGCAGAGCTGCACAAATCAAAGTGCTAAATAGGAGGAACAAAGACAGCACGGTGACACGATTCTGGTATGAGTGAAACTATAGATCTCAGGGTAAACAGGACCTACCGACCGTAATCTGTGGGACACAGTGAGACATTTGTTCTGCATGCCATATCCTCGGAGTAGGCATTGCCGTAAGCCAAAGCCTGGGAGCATTTTAACAATACTAATAGTTCTAAGAGTTATTATAGGATCAAAGACTCCAGACTATTATCTGTCACTAAGGTGGGAGTTGTGCAAATACCCAGATATCTCTGTACTTGGGAAGATAGTTTTTCTTTTTAATTTTCTTCATTGCTTGGTACTTAGCTGGACTAATTAATTGTGGAAAGCTCATATCACGCCGTACTGGAACTGTTTGCATTGAATATATTAGTGATGATCTGAGAGGGGGAAAGATACCTCGAGTTATTTTGTCATTTTTAGATTATGGAAGTAATTTGCTTTGTGTGAGAGTGACAAAGTTTGAAGACAGCTTTTTCAGGGCAACCATTTTGACGAGCTGGTCACTAGTGCTGGTGCTGCAGCAAACTTGTTATGAAGGAAACTTACAGGTGCATTGCGAGCGTTGCGCTTGTTCTGCTTCTTCCATCGTTAAAGACTGTGTCCCATTTAATCACAGCAAATTTTAAATTCCTTTGCTCCTTTCACCAAGCCTTTCAGTTGTGTTTTGTACAAATTTGGAGGATCTGGGACATCCCAGGTTTGAGCTGGAGCCACCCCACTGCTCCAGATCCTTGGGAGATGCCAGCTGGCTGCGATGAGCAGGGTAACCCCGGGTAAGGGGCTGTGCTGTTGGGGTCACCCAGCCTCCGCCTGGGCTGTCGCAGAAGCCTGTCAGGCCTGAAGCCTGAGGCTTGTGCCGGGACGACCCGACCCGCGTGAAGCCTCGGTGGGGCTGGGTGCCAGCCCCTCTGCCAGGCTGTGCGCGTGGTGAGTCTGATACGACACCGATGGTTTATCTCGGGGAAGGGCTTGGAGAGCCCCATCCCTGTTCTTGCTTCAGTGTTCCTCTCCTCAAACAACATGCTTTTGTTTTTCACCTCCTAACCTTTGAACCCCCCAAACCCTTAATTGGCTGAACACAGTAAATCAGAGCTGACAGTAGTTGAATAGCAGCTGATTAAAATCATTTGTTTTCAAATTCAGCCAGCTGCAGACTCTTGCCTACATGACTTTTGTGGCATTCCCTGCATTGCTCTCCCTCTCTCTCCCTTTCTTTTAAAGGAATTGCATCACATTTTTCTAATTCTTTGAAAATGAGATCCTCTTCTCACCCCTCTTCCCTTCCCCACAGAACACCAACCTCCATTTTACAAGCACAGCCTTGTTTATCTCCATGGCCACTTGTGAGATTCCCGCAAAGCAGTGGAGCGCTCTCCATTTTCAGTGCACAGGCCACATCTGGTTTGGTTTTGTTTGTGTTTGTTTTGCTTGTTTTTTCCCAAAAGAAAAGCAGGGAGGGAGGGAAAAGCATTTAAACTCATCATTCCACATAGCTGCCTGCTAATTGCACCCCTGGCCAAACCAGGTCATGAAATAGTTAGAAAATAGTTTAAAAACACTATTAAGGAAGCGATGACGAACTGTGAACGGCCAGGTACGTAAGAATTGAAGTGCATCACCTGTCTTTTGAGAGTGTGAGAGAGGTGGGCATCCTTTAGTGGGTGCTGTGCATCAGAGTCGGATCTGTGCAGGGGAAGCATCAGGGTGCCAGGAGACGGAGGAGGAAAAGCTCAGGGCCCGACTCTGGGAGGCGACGGGTCTTTGAAGTGACGTGGTGGGGGACCTCCGTTTGCCGGCAGAGTCCTGGGTGACAGGACGCGGTCAGTCCTTCCCCGGCGCGGGGTGGGCGGTGTGGTTGCAATGTGCTCTCCTTCTGTATTAGGCCACAAGCCATCCCCTGAAAAATGCGTCCTGGCTGAGAGTGCCATTCTCCAATCTCAGACATCTACAGCCATATGCATCAAATTAAAACCAAATGCAAAATATAAATCTCCTTGCCATTCCTAGGAAAGGTTTCACATGACAACCACATTCCTGTGACACTTTCCATCTTATGTTTTACCGCACAGACTAACAGCTGTTTCCAAAACAAACCCTGGTGATGAACAGACAAAATCTTGGCTATTTGGACAAACTTGTTATTGCACCGGGGTCGTGCGTGAGTGGACAATCTGTGTCTGTTGGGCTTCCATTGCGACTGGCAGTGCACAGCCTGCATGCGAAGAGCTCACGTGCAGACCTGGGGCCTCGCTAGGACTGTGCCGTCATTCTTTTTTTCTTTTCTTTTTTTTTCCCCCCACATGCTGCTTGGCTTCATCGTATGTTTATATGGTTTTAAAGAGGTAACTTGTCTTGCAGAATAGGCCTTATTCTACCTTAAATTTTTCCAAGCTGAGAGAGGAATTTGGGTCACTACTTAATTAAGACTTCTGAAGCTTCCTTATTACTATTGTCATTTTTGCTGTACTTGGAGTTGGCAA
>NW_009227881.1:0-26051 GCF_000690835.1 Fulmarus glacialis | reverse complement strand
GCAGGAATTGTACAAGCACATACCGAAGAAGTGGCCCAGCCCTTGATGAGTTTACAATCCTAAGTAATCTAGCCCCATCTGAAATGAGAGTTTATACCAATGAATCTGTTTTCAGTAAGCTTGCACACCTTGGAGCGGTTGTGCACACATCCTTCTGCAGATACCGCTGCTCTTACAGCCTGTGTGTCTAGGAGTTACCCCACACCATGCCACGCGTGTCTCCCCACGCGTGCCACAGCTGGCCCAGAGGAGGGTTTGCTCACCAGTGCCCCTGGGTGCCAGCTCCTGAACTCACACATCCACCTTTCCCAGTGCACAGATGAGGAGCACGAGTTCCGAAAGTGATTACTTCTCTGGAGGATGTTTACCTTCCACAGCCGCCTTTTCCTTACATTTAAACAGAAATGTTTCCTTTTCTAAACAGTTTACATTTCTGATTCCAGAGGTATCCAGCTTGCCAAAGCCACCAGTATTTGTCTCACTTTAAATGCATTTATATGCTAATGCAGACAGTCTCTCCTGCTTGCATACATACCACACACAACTGTATAGAAATTACTCTTTTCTTGCTAGATTTACCAAATATGACCATCAAACATCCTTTGGATTTATCTACGTTAATCAGAATCTATACACTACCTAGTGCTCCTGCGATACAGACACTCCTGGTGATAAACCAGATGCACACACCTCTGGATTATCTGTCCAGACTTGACAAATCGGTGCCACGTTTGGAGGAGGAGGAGAGGGGAGGAAGGAAATGTAATTTCAAGGATACAGTTCTGTGTATGGCTGGACAGCATTTCTCCCTTTTTTATTGCCTTTGGGATCATCTTACAACGTTCTCTGTCCAAAGACTTCAGAGCCCTTCAGAGATATTACCTGATTACAATCTGCAGAGGTATGAAGTGCTTTTCCCAAGGTCAATCAGCCACTCATGGCAGAGTTTGTATAATCACTGCAATTTCCAGACTGCAGAGCCATTCAGTGTATAAAAGACTCATCTTCTTTTCCTGGGGGAAGCGAGGTGATGCTCTCATCGTGTCTAGACCTTTTCTGCAGAGGGGAAGGGAAGCAGCAGCTGCTTCTCCTGCAGATGCTGGAGATCTCACAAGGTCTCTGGGAACCCTCCCAAAGACCAGGGTACCACTGACACAGCAGCCCACAGTGAGGATGCCTACCCTGAGCACTTCTAAAGGCAAGGGGATTTTTGCTGTTGATTCAGGATTTTTATCTCGCGTCTCTATTGCCCATTTTGTCCTGTCTGTTCTCTTCTGCCCCTATTCACACCTTTTTCTGTTCCACACAATTCCCATTTCCTCTCTGCTGTCAAGGGAGTTGGAAAATGCCAACAGCCCTGCGCTTTGTTAGACAGTGCTTACAAGCAGAAATGAAACCTGATTAAAAGGATGTACCTGGAATGCTTTTCTGTTGAAAACTGATGATTCAATGGCATAAAAATGTTCCATGCTAACCTGTAGGTTTTGTTTAACTTTTTCTTGAAAACTATGAAAGTGTTTTGCTTTTTAAATCCCCAAATCTTTTATTTTGACTTTACCGTTCCATATTAAGGTCATATTGTAATTGATACACAAGAAAAGGATTAATTGTTTCGGTTATAATGTAGTAACAGACACTGACTTTCTGTCTAGATTTGGGACAATTATTCCTATTTGAAACCTCAGACCTTCTCATACAATGGAAACTCCATTTTTCAGCCAGCTATAATAGTAACACCATTGCACATAGATTAATCTTGAAAGGAGGCTAGAAAAAAATCAAATCACTTGCATCTAAGATTTAAAGAACGATGTCATCCCTAAACCACCTTTCTTCCTTTCAAGTTTTCAAGACTGAAAATTGACACTGGAAGGGAGAAAATTTAGACTCATAACAGACAAGCTGGACAACTTGCCAAATCATCCAGGGCCCAGTAAAGTTCAGCCTTATTCTTCTGGAAAATAATGATGGAAAATTCATTTAAGTATCGTGTATAGCTTTGCTGGGGTGGAGGAGGGAAGGGGCAAATTTAATTCAGACCCAGAACTCCCCTCAAACGGATGCTGAATGTAAACTTTAGCTGCATTTCTGTCAGACTTAATGGATTTCACTTATGGGAACTATAATAAACAGCTCATTATGGAGTCAGCTGCGGGAGCATTTTGAGCCCAATAGGGTCATTTGTTTTCCAAGGCAGATTTGGTCTAAAGTGGGTGGACAGAATAACCCAGTGTTTGAAGTGTCTATATCAATACTTGAGGAACGGTGACAAAGTGGTATTTGGGGTCTCCAGCAAAGGCCACTGTTGGACCAAGGCATGGCATGGAGCTCCAGAGACTAACTGGGCTGCAGCTCCAGTTGAGTGGTGGGTCACTGCTGGACACAGGGAAGCCAGTTCTCACAAAACGGATTTCAAGAAAACTGTCGTCATTAAAAATCCCAGCTCCCGGAGTCCTGCCATTGCATAAAAATCTGACTTCTTTTCTCTGTGTGTGAGGAAGTTTCCATCCTTTACGCTTGAAGGGAAATTATGAGTCCCAAAAGCCAAAGAAAGCAACAGCAGAAAGACACTTCTCTTTGTTTCCCATGGTTTTAAGCCACTACCCAGTTCGGGGGAAGAGGGATGTCTTGCTGGGCCAAGGGAGCCGGATTTGCCAGCCTCGCTGGTTGTGCCCCCTCGCCTCCCCTCCCGGGTGCAGGGAGGGAAGGCTTACTCACAGTAAATCAGGGACAAAAAAGCAGGTGAGCAGTGTTGATACCTTCCTTATTGCTTGTGGATAAGCTGAGGCGTGAGAGCCCCTGCGCCCTCCACCATTGTGGGGCAAAAGCCATTTGCCCCGTCCTGGGGGGAGCTGCAGGGCACGGCCAGCTGTGCCGGGAGAGGAGAGCCGCCACCGCAGATCTGCACTCTAATGAACTTCTTGAAAGACTGAATTTATAAGTCAATAAACATCTGCGGAGTAGAGGGCTTGGGATCCAAGTGCACCCTCTGGAGCAGATCTTCCCCTGCTCCACATCTGGCGGGGGGCTGGGAGGGGAGCAGGCATCTGCGGCCGAGGCAGCGGCTGCCTTTGTACCGCCATAAATCTCCTCCTCCCCCGCACCATTAATCTGAGCCATCCCCTCGCCGGGATGAAGCCAGAGGACAGTGGTTTCAAACAGTATGACTGTCAAATTGCTCAGCACGCAATAAATCACACACAGCATCTTCCCTTTCATGTCTGCTCCGGCTGGGAGACTTGCAGACACTTCTTAAACACTTCCATACCCACGGAGATGCTTTCTGCTTGCCTGCGCGCTCTGCCTGGGCCGCGTGCAGGGAAACTTTTTGCCTCTACAGAGCAGAAGGTAAATCATTCAGGGAGGGGGCGATTGGCTTGTAAGCATGAAAGGGGCTTGGAGAGGCATTTGCAAGTGCTCGGTTTCGCTTGTCATTGGGTAATTTGTGGATGTGTACGTGCATACGCGTAGCCTCTTGCTCTTTCGTGCAGGCTCAGAGTAAACTCACATGTTAATGTCTCATGTTAGCACACATGGGCACAAGTGTGCCTGCGCACACTCGTGCACTTACATGTCTGCACCTATTCTTGAAAGCTAAAGCCTTTTTTTGTCCCCCAAGGTAGGAAAAAAATACACTGCTTTGAGGGGCAGAGATGTGGGTTATAGAGGATACCTAGGCCAAAGTGTGCAGTTGCTGGGCTGAAAAACAAAATACACTGTTTTATTTTCATCGTTGTTGCTATTTTGGATTTGGAGAAATGGAGAGAAAACCTTGCCCTCCGTTTTAGTGAAAGAAGAGGCAATTCTTGTGTCAGATCTGCTAGGTTTCACCTAGCAGCTTCTCTTATTTGCTGATGGCCTCCAGCTCCTGCGGTAGATTTTTAGCCACATCTAGAGATGGTAAAGGACACGTTGGTAGAGGTACAGAGGATTGTTTCTCCAATTTTTCCTGTTAATAGTGCTAAGAAAAACAAAAATCCCTGTAAACTCAGTGTAGAAACCATACTGGTTAATAACCCTGTAATAAATCCCAAGACTGCAACTTGTAAATGCCGATGCAGTTGTTGTTGTGAACACTTTGAAAGCCTCTGTTTTCCTTGCTGAAAAAATGATCTGCACTGTGTAATGACCCTTAAAACTTACCGGTTCTAGGAGATGACAAAAGAATTGAGTGCTCGGGGAAAAATAATTAGCTGCAATAAGAATTAGCTGCAATTCATTATAGATTAGTTTATTTTTGAGTTTTATTCCTGAAGATGCTATCAATGTTTGACCAGCTTTTTTGAGGTCAGCCTTGTAATTTCTCATCCCTTAATGATTATACCGTTTGTTAAACCAATGAATGTTATTAATCAAAACTAACTAGACAGTGGAATAGGTACAGGTCACAGTATTGTTACAGCCTTTCCATAGGTGTTTCTATGGCTGACCTGTGATCATGTGCTTGTGGAGTCTTTCATAAACGTCTAGAAGAAGAAATAAGCCAAACTCAATAGAGCAACTTCCACTCATGTGGTGGGAGCAACTGCCTGGGGTGCTGCTGGAGGCAGCGGGGATGCAGCCTCCAGCCTTGGCTGTGCCAGGAGAAGGGTAAATGACATTTTCTCTGCCTCCTGGCCAGCTGCCTGTGATGGTCTTGTGCTGACTCTGACTGTCCAGACCTGTGTCTGATTCTACATCAGTTTTACAGCATTCATTCCTTTTGAGAAATACTTTGAGTAACGATGCTTTGCTTCGCTGTGAGACTCAAAGCAATTTTAAATATTAAGTCTCTTTATCTCCCTTCTAAAATGGCTGGTTGCTATTTGTGTTAAACAGCTAAAAATGAAGCAATGTTGACAAGAGCAGTGCGGTGAATTGGTGCTAGCGGCAGGAACAGAGCCGGGCTCCCGAGCTGGTAGCTTTGACCACAGGAGCTTCCCACGCTGACACCCGGGAGCACGTCGGCCCCCTGCACCCCACCAGCCTCGGGGCCGCGGCCCGGCTCGGTAAAGCAGCAGCTCCATTCCCCTGGTTTCCAGCTCCGTGATTTAGGAGCAGGAACTTTATTCAGCTGAGGTTTCTAAACTCCTGCTCGCGATCACGCCATGTTCATGGAGAGGCAAATGTTCCTATATCTACCTGAGTCGCGGCAGGACCTGGGTGCATTAAGCACCTGCATCCAAGCAGCAGTGGGACCCGGGCGCTGGCTTGCAGAGGCTGCCTCCGTGCAGCTCACGGCTATTCAGTGTGGGGCAGCAGGGCTGGGCACCTCTGGAAAACCAGCTTCTAGTTGGGTGCTGCCACGGTAAGAGCCTGAGCCCGCTAGTGGCAGGACGAAGGAAGAAGCTGAGAGCGAAACGAACGCTGCTGAGCTCCACTCTCGTGCTCGGAAAGCAGCGGCGGCGAGCGAGAGCGCCCAGCTGGCTGTGATGTGAGCTCCAGAGTCTGATGTTCGAGGGCTCTCTCGGGCGGAATATATTTACCTTCTTTGTAGCTGGCTGTAACTCACATCCCTGCAAAGCACTCTGCCAATACAGCATTTGCTGATGTATAGCTACAGCCATTTTCGCTGTTTCCCTTACTCTGTCTCCGTATAGAATAATATGCGATTAATTGATTTTCTGTCGCTCTTTCAGTACGGAAAATTAATTTTGGAGCAACCTTGTTTTCTCAGGGTATGAATTCTCTACATGCAGAGTAATTCCACTCCTACATTATTCATGAGAGAAAATAGTGATGGAGTGTGTAACTGAGGCAGCCCCAGGGCCACAAACTGATAGTCTGCGTTACTGATACAACAATATTCCACTGATGCTTCTAAATAATTCACGGCTACAACTCAATTTGGCACCAGGCACGCGGCTGGGGATGTGACTGGTGCGGAGGGGAGGAGAGGCACCTTGGCAGGACGCTCAGCTTCCCAGTGAGAGCGCAGGATGGAGGCCGCTGGGCGAGAGCCCGGTGCCACCAGGCAGCCGGAGCGTCGCCCGTGCCTGGCCGGTCCCCAGGGACACGGGCCACCACACAGAGAGGGACCCAGCGCCGGAACGTCTGGCTGGAGCTCTTGCTGGCATCAGTGGGGTTTCCAGGGACCTGGAATCACAGCGGGGGGAAAAAAGGGCTGGTGGGAGCACAGGGGGATGCCTGGAGGGCCCAGCCCCAGCAGTGCCAGGAGGCGCAGGCAGCAGACGGGGAAGGGCTGGGAAGCTCCGCCGGCGGGGGATAGGGATCAGCAGCACCGTTTTCTGTAGCTGGGGGGATGTCTCCTGCTCTGACTAAGGGCACCCTCACAGCCCCTAGCAGAGCTGCTACAGCCATGCAGGGCTGGTGGGCGCCAGCCCCGAGGGAGCCAGCACAGCTCTGCTTTTCAGTGATGTGATCGGAGTGCTCCCTGGGCCGTGCTGATTGACTTATGGAAGTACCTGCTCCAGGGTGTTACAGCAGGCATGTTAAATAGTGAGTGAGGGCGGGAGTGGCACATCCCCGTCAAGGAATGGTTGGGCAAGGATGTCTCCCAGGAGCAGGATCTACCAGGGGAGCCTGAAGTCTCCAGGCGTGTGTTGGGAGCTTCTTCATGTAATTTATTTAAAACTACATGGTGCAAGACACAGACCATGCAGGAAAAGTCTATTTTTGTGACAGTTTGAGGATTGCACCCCCAGTTTCCAGGAGCCCACCACGCTCCTCCGCAGCTTGTGGCTGGGAGCCCCGGCACCACCCAGCGCCGCCGGCTATCCCTGCTCCATGCGTTGGGTCAGTTGTGGCTGCTTCTGGAGAAGCTGGAGCCGTGAAAGGGGACAGGACAAAAGCGGACAGCTGGTGGCGGCTGGCCAAGGCCAGGACCCTTAGCTCTCCTCCCGTCCTCAGCAGAGGGACAGGCTCCATTGCTCCCCTCCCTGCCCTGCCAAGTAGCCCCAGGTCACAGGCGCCAAACAGGAATTTTATCCTCCTGCGGTTGCAAGGCAAGAGGAAGGTGCTGCTCCGAGGAGAGGCCCTGGAGCCACAGCAGCCTTGCCATGTGCCACGAAGGCAGCCTTCCCGTGCAGATGAAAGCGTTCATGGTGGCCGAGGGGCTGTGTGGGGCAGATGGTGAGCATTGCCCACCGATAGCTTCTCTGGAGCTGATGCTCGAGCCTCCCCTTGGGTGGCAAAGCCACGTGTGAGCTGGCTGGGGCTTCAGGGCACAGTTCTGGGCTGCAGAGAGGGTTAATGGCCTGGAGAGCAGTTTTCATGTGAGTGGAAAATGGCAGAGGCCTTCCCTTCCCTCCTTCCCTGCCTCTGGCAGCAGCTGTGCCGAGCAGGTCCAGATGACGATGGAGTGAGGGAGAGCCTTGTCCTGGCACTGGTCTCCTTTTAGATTAATGACTTGCGATGAGATGCCTAAGTCACATATTGGGATTTTTCAACATTGAACTGTACCTGGCACCCTGCAGCCATTTATCACAGGGCTGCAGATGGAAGGCAGCAGCAGCAGGACTTGTGGAGGGCCAAGAAACACTAGCCAGCCTGCTGGTGGGTTGGGGGGGGATTTTTCTGGTGCGTGTGCTTGTGCGGTTTTTTTAATCTAAAATGATAAATCTGATTTCTTCAGGATATTGGAACAGCTGCAGCTGACCTGGCTATTTATCTGACAGATCTTCAGGGTGTACGATAACAGCTCTTAGAGGATGGATGTGGTGTTATAAGCTGTCCAGGCACAGAACATGATTAATGGGATTCACAGAGATAAACAGATGGGGGGGAGAGCTCATGATCTAAGAAAATCCCGTCCCTGGACTGGAAAACTATTGGTGAGCTGGAACAGGACCAGGAGCTGAAGCTGTCCTGGAGATCGATGCTCCATGGGTGCCAAAGCCACCCACCTTGGCCTCCCCACCCGCTCCCACCGCAGGCCGGCACACCGGGGCGGCTGTCGTGGCTTGTACCGCACGGTGCGGAGGATGTTCATACCTAATCGTGCAGCTGCTTTGCGCGGTGTGAGATGGAGGCAACTGTCCTGCAGCATCTCACAGCCTTTAGGGCCACTGCACTTGGACACTTCCCGGCTGCCACGCTGTGTCCCCAGCCCTCTGGTGTGCTCTTGTAGGACAGGTGTGCTGCTGCCTAACCCTTTGCAGAAATGAAGCACCGTAGTGCTCCTGCTTTGGCCCCCAGAGTCCATGCTGCCCCCCTCCCCACAGCTCCCAAGTACCTTAAAGTCACTTTTTTTCAGAGCTCCCCATGTGAGCACTCCTCAGTTAACAGCCCGCCTCTTCAGGGAAAAACTAGTTTGGTAAAAGTTGAAAAATCAATCTCTCTTATATTAGCTGGCATGGAATTTACGCATCCAGCTAAGATGACATTCATTTCCTTGTCTGTTATTTTCTGATGTGGGCTTAAAAGCCTCCTCTCTCCCCAGCCTCTTTCTTCTGGCTGTCCCTGCAGGCTTGCGGTTGGGTTCCCGGTACTCGCTTGTTCCCGGGGTGTTTCAGAGGACGTGCAGCTGGGAACCAGGAGCAGAGAGTCCTGCTTCCTTCGGGATATCAAAGGGACTCGTTGAACAGCTCTGATGGGGAACACCATGTAAAAAAGGATCAAAACAGCATTCGTTAGTGCAGAAATTCTCACTGAAAGTGATGGATCAAATAAACACTGAGATTAATTAATCACTAATGGCATGGACTAAAGGTGACCCTTCAGCATTTACAGACTGAAGACAGCAGGGTCAGGATTGAAGAGCATTAATCTTACATTAGCAGAACTCCATCCTTGCCAGAAGGGAGGAAGAAATCCCTTTGGTTCATGCAGAGGAAGCTGAAGCTTATTGCTTCCTGCCAGGTCCATGGCTGCATTTTTATGAAACACCTGCAATGAAAAAAAGAACATAAACCTGAGAAAATTAAACAGCCGTCCCAGAGGAGGGCTGCAGCCCTGCGCCCCGGCACAGCTCTCGCACTGCTCCCCACGGCCGGCAGCCCGCAGGTCAGGGGCTGATGGCCGTGCTCTGTGCAGCAAAGCCCAGCGAGGTTTTGTCGTTGGTTATTAATAACACTGGATCAATTACAGCGAGCAACTGGGAAAACGGATTTTGAAATCCTTCCTCTTTACTGCTGAAGTTCATGTGTGTGTGCATGTGTAATGTTAGCAATACAAGCCACCAGAGATGAGCTATAAAAGGTGCTTTCTTTTGCCTCCAAATTTTGCTCTGTGGTTGCTCTGTAGCATGCACCAGATGCAGCAGCAACAGCGCAAGGCCTATAACCTCTTTCCAAATGGTAATAAATCCCACAAGACCCTAACACACTTGTAATTTACAACTCTGCTAAAATGAACATTATTTCAAGCTAAGCGTATTCTCCGAGGTGCAGGAGGAATGTTTTTTCAGCGGAGTTTCTTTTTTAAATGTCATGCATTCACTTTCATTACTTCCAAATAATTGCCCAAAAGATCAGCAGCCGGACGAACGAGAGCATTTTATACCGCTGTTAGTTGATTCCATCATCGTAAAAAGCAGCTGCAGAGACCTGCTCTTGGTCATGGGGAGAAACCACTGTCTATTTGGTTTCTAAAGCCCACCGAACAGACCTGGTGGGCTTCAGGAGCAGACCCACTGCCCTGCTCTTCCGTGGGTAGAGAAAGACCCTTGAAATCAGTGCGGCTGGGGCAGGCTCTACCTGCCCCGGGGTGCCAGGCGCGCAGTGTCATGCCGAAGAAAGTCATCCTTGATTGAGGTTTTTTCAATGAAACGAAACATTATTCTTGCCATTTGGGGGTATTTGCTGTATTGTTGGGGATTTTTCGTGACCCATCCTTCATAGGCAGCAAGGGCTTGCGACTTCAGCTTTGAAAATCAAAGAGTCATTTTAGCACTGGGCTGAGCTGGGGTGCTGAAAGGCTGCTCGCCGCCGCGGGGCATCACCCACAGCAGGGCAGCCCTTTCTGCGGGTTCGCTTCAGAGCGGTTTTCCCGGCTCCCCTGTCTGGGACGCCCCTGGGAGAAGGGGGATGAGAGGGAGCCCCAGTGCTGCGGCCGCTCCCCCCACCCCCCTCCTCCTCCTCTTCTTCCTCCCCCTTTCTCTGCATTTCTCGCAGGAACTGTCCAGAAACGTCGGCCTGCGGAGGCAGCCCCACGCTTTTGCAGATCAGGTCCAAGACAAACTCCAGATCCTGACTGCGAAAGCTCTGTGGCCCGTAATGAAAGCCCTCAAGGAAAACTGTAAATATAGGAGCTATTGGCAAAATTCAGATCTGGCCTTGGGCTGGAACTTGCTCTCCCACAGTGGGAGGTTTGATCCCCGGTATTGGCGCAGGCCTGTGTTTCAGTCTATCTTAAACAGCTGGAAAACAAGATCTTTTAAATCTAGACATGGTTTTCTTCCTCCACTGGAAAGAGAAAAAGAAAGAGGGGGAGGAAGACAAAAAGAAAAAGCTGTAATAAAACCCCTGGATGATGAGAAGTACGAAGGAGAAGTAGTAAGGAGCAAAAAGCCAGTGCCGCTGTTAATTATTCTGCAGCTTCTAGTCCAAGGCCTCATATCATTTGAGGGCTCAGATCGTTAGTAGAAAATTATGTTCTTTTTTGGAAAAGAATTTCTGATTGACTTTTTGGCCAGCGCCGGTGGCTGTGTGAGCAATCCTGGAGTCTGAAAACCCTCTTCTGATGCTGCACGCCAAACGTGGCCAGGGCAGGGCTCCCTCGTGGCAGCCGGTCGGTTCATTTCTGATTTAGAAGGTTGGTTGCTTTTATAGGAATGTAGATTCTTGTTGGAATCTTATTTTCTGCTAGAAAATAAGCTGGTTTGGATGAAAACACGAGGATTTTAATTGCTAAAGCAAAATGTTTTGAATTTCACTACTCTGGGTATCTAAAGGGAGAGGGAGGGAAAGGAATACCTCTGGTTTTAAGTTGTTTCTCTAAAATTCCAAAAATGCCTATGGAGCGTTTTCCAGATTATGAGAAAACACTGTTTTGTCTCCTTGAGAAGCTGGCCCTGGGGCGACCCGCTCCACCTTATGTTTTATTTTGTGTGTTTAGCCGTGCTAAACTCACACAGGCCTCTTGTCTTCAAGGGAGGACCAGTACCAGGGTACCCCTCTCTCTGCCGAAGCTGACGGCACGGCACAGCATCAGTAGCGACGATGGCAGTTCGGCGCGTTTCCTCGCTCCTCGGAGGCCATCGGAAGGCGTGCCGCTGTGCCCCGCCAGCAGCCGGGAGCTGCTGACAGCCCGGAGCACTTCTGAGCTGGGCAGCGCCGGAGCCGGCGGCCCCGGGAGGCACGAGCTTCTCGGCCCATTACCCCTCTCCTCAGCCGTACGCCGCTTAGCTGGGATTGATGGTGGGTCCGTACTTGGGGCGATGTCATCCCAGATGCCTTCCGCCTCCTTGTTCTGCGCCCCTCGTGACCCACCGCGCTTGTAGCAGGGTTAGATCTAAAACTGTGGGAGATGCTGAGATAATCCATCGCTCCCCGCCACTGCTGCGGGGCCGCCAGCCCCAAGGGTTTAGATCTGAAACTCATCCGAGACACCCTAATGGGGTGAGGAAGATTGACCCCCTGACGCGTGAGGTGCAGAGCCGCAGCGTCCCACTGCCAGAGCCCCTGAAAGCCTGCGGAGAGGGCAGAGGCAGATCCCAGGGGGACCCACCCTGGGGCTGCCATTGCAGAAACGTGTCGGTTGTGCCTCAGTAAGGGTGTAAAGCAGACGGGGCACAAGGGCTGCGCTGCCTCGTGCTCCCCTCCTCGTGCCTGTGGGAATCCAGGGAGCCCAAAGGAGTGGGGCAGGTGAAGCCCGGGCAGAGCATCCCCTGTCAGGGGATGGCAAAGCACTGTGCTTCAGTGCCTCGTGTCCTCTGCATAAATGCAATTTCCCTGAATGTCAGAGGAAAGCATTACAGATAACACACTGTGTGTGTCTCTGACCCAGTAAGTGCTGAAATCACAGATCTCATTATTCTGACATGATAGAATTTTTTTCCCTCCCCGCTGCAACCCTGCTGCTGTTGTTTTCCAGACTGCAGACATAATTGCCGAAGGTGCAAAGCCTCCGCAGACAAATACGTCTTGCCTACTTCCCTAAATCTAGCAAAATGCCAGTTCAGTGTGTGCATAAGAAAACGCTTTTAGATCACGCTCATAAGCAGCACGTATTTCCATAGGGTGCCAGTCACAGTCAGGCTCACCTCTGGGGACGTGCGAGACGGTGGAGCGGAGCAGGGAGACGCGCTGAGCTCCCAGACGGTTCCCAGACTCGAGGTTTCAAGGTGCCGCTTGCCAGCCAGCGCGTGCCATCAGGGGGTGACACAGCTGAGGATTGGGGCCCTTTAGGGGCCAGTCCTGGATATGTACCGCACTTGATCTCGAGCACAGGGACCACAGGGGACCAGCCACATTTGACTGGGTTGGACAGCGAGGGACCCTCTCTCTGGCTGGTAGGGGCTTGTTGTAGCAGACTTTGGGCTTTTGGGCTCCGTACAAGATAAGGGACATGTGAGGACAGAGAAGCTGGCAGCAATGTGGGCAGCCCCGGCACCAGAGTAGCTGCATCTGTGCAGGGCTGCATCGTAGCTAATGAGCTCTGTTAACAGGCAGCACTTATTAGCTTGGACACCATCACGGAGCGAGTCTGCTTGCAGGGTCTGTGCGAGCATCTCTGCTCTGCCCCCAGGAGATACAGCTCCCCGCGCAGATCTCTGCTTTCTGCTGCCACCCAGACTTGCAGAAGTTCTGCTCGGAGGCAGGGGTCCACAGGGGACACCCCAGCTTCTGGAAACCTTTCCAGTCAAGTGTTGAAGAAAGGCCATTTTTTTTATTACAGTAAGTTTAGTTAAAAAGAAGATTCTCCCTAATCTCCACCTTTGCGATAATTTTTCTGTAATTTTCCTTTTAGGTGGGTCAGATGACAAGACCTGTTTGTAGCCTGGGTCTTGGAGAGCTAAAGGGGCTCTTCTTGCAGGTCAGATCAAGGATGAAGGAGTAGGTCCCTTTTCAGGGTCACTGTGGCCCTCTCCACAGACCCATCTTGCCTGACCAGAGGACATTTTCTCATTTTTATTTTCATCTTTCTGCCTGTTTGCTTATTTCACCTCTTTTGTTAAGTTATGTTCCTTAGCGAACATTTTTTAATCAATTTTACGAATCCAGCTTATTGGCAATAACCCTAAATGTTTTTAATTGCAGCATCATTAGTTTAGCCATGCAGTAATGCAGCAATTAAGCATGGCCTTGAACGGAGCGGGTAGGGAGGAAGAGTTACAAAGTTTGCTGATCAGGAGCAGAAAGCAAGGACAAGCACCCCGAGGACCTTGGGCAGCGGAAGGTGGCCTGCTCCAGGGCAGAAATGCCATTAAGAGGATCTGCCAGGTGTGAAGTCCCAGCTGAGCCTGGCGCCTACTCCTAGACTTAGGGACTTCCAAAGCACCTGCGTGGTGTGCAGAGCTCAGCAGATGGTAGGAAAGAGGAGAAGGGTGAATGTTAGCTTGAATTTTGAGTGGTTTTATGATGCCGCTGCATTCGTACCCCTTTACTGCTACTTTTTTTCAGATATTTGTTAAGTGGCTTGTCGATCCTTGCACAAATGCTGGTAAGTGGATGGTGTGCCTCTGAGCAAGGATCGGGTGTGAAAGAGAGACATGGGCTTTCACTGTCCAGAGTGGAAATGCCTCCTTTTGGAAGCAGTTCTGCTCTGGGAGGGTGGACGACAAAGTAACAGAGCTGAGAGGTGACCTGTGTTGCCCTCATGCTGTCCCTTCTGTACAGGATTTCATAATGTCATCTCTGATCATTAATCAGAGATCAAAACCAATTTCATGTGATTAAGATCACCAGTGACACACTTTAAATGAAATGTGAAAAGGGAAAGACAGCAGTGAAGGCACATGTTCCTGGAGAGCCGATGGGCTGAGAAACAGGATTGCATAAATGTTCTTTACCATAAACCGATAAATCACTGAGATCAATAGACCTTCAGAGATAACTCAGATATGGTTAAAAAGGAGAAAAGCAGAGGGTTAAATTAATCAGATAAATTGCTCACTGGAGAGTTTGGCCAGCTCTCCTCACCAGAGAGTGCTAGGCGAAAGAAATGCTAATAGAAGCTTACATACGTATATATTACCCTTCATCCACGTAGACCCCAAAGTACTTAACGGACTTCATAGGCATATATTTTACTGACTTTTATCTTTGAAGTTCTTTCTGCAATTTGGGCTGTTTTAATTACTGCAAGGGCACGGGGAGCTTGTGCGCAGGATTTTAAAACGAGATACGTAGGATGAGGAGATTGGATCTCCTGGGTTCAGTGGTGGCGGGGCCTGAGAAAGCCACCGGGACGGTTTGCATAGCTGCTTGCGGTTGTTAAAACTGCCTGGGGCAAAATGAAATCAGATTAAATCCTGTGATTGAGAGTCAGGTAAAGCTCCTCGTCCTCATCCGAAAATGGCGGCGATTACATTTCTTACTCAGGGTGGTGTTAGGCACCAAAACGGTCTCTGGCGGTGCCGGCGGGGTGGGCAGTGCTGTCTCGGGTGACTGTTTCACAGGAATAGAGGAGGTGACATTTCCCATCGTTGCACGGTCTGACAGTACCGACATCACCTTCCCCCAAACCGGGGGCTCAGGTCATCGCTCGCCTGCCTCTGCCCTCGCCTCCCATAGATGCCCAGTAAAACTGGGAGGATGATCTTTTTGTCTTGCTGCCACATCTCATTCTGTTTGCTGCCACGGCCTGGGGGAGGCTTTTCATGTACTTTATCCCTGAATCTCCCTGAGGTATGATGGCCTTTGATAGCCCGACCAAAACACAGACTGCGCTTTGCCTGCTAAACCCCGCCAGCCTTGCACAGGGCCCGAACGCTAGCGGTGCTTCCCGGAAAGAATTTCTCTCCGGCTCCCCGGGAGGTTTTGGCAGTCTAGTCTCTGTCCAAACAATCATTATTAAAGCCGTGTTCAAACACGCTTGTGTTTGCAGAGTTGTGCAGTGGGGGGTCGGAGGCAGCAGAAGACAGGGTGGGAGCGGCAGGATGTGCTGGGGAGGATCTGAAATCGGGGTTTCCCTCTTTACCCAAGTGCTGATGAGCAGTACTAGCTCTCAGGCACACTCAGTAACTCTTCAAGTTATACCGTGCCCTGATATTTCAGTTCCGATTGGGAAAGTCAGCGCCTCCATCCCTCTGCCAGCACAGATCTAGCGGGGTCTAGATAGACCCCAAGCCCTTGGCACAGCCTGTGCCTGTCCTCGCTCTGTCCTGGCTTTGAAGTAGTGTTATGATGTTAATGTTATAGCTAGGAAACTGAGGCACAGGGAGATCTAGGACCCAAGTCTTTCAATATTCAGGCACTCAAGTCCTGCTCAAAGCTGATTTGGATGCAGTGTTGGAGTGCTAGTACGTGTGGGTGCAGCCGTTCGGGGGTGCTGTCCTGGCCTTTACAGCCCCAAACTGCCCTAGCTCCTGTTCAGGGGCTGTCACCGCGGGAAGCCCAGCAGGCTCCTCTCCTCCGGTGGAAGTCGGAGGGGGTCAGGCGTCCAGGAGGACCTCGCTTGCCCTGTGTTTGTAGGAGCCCACTCTGCAGGATCTGCAGACCCTGCCTTTGTGCCCGTAAGGGATCTCTGTCCTGGCCGGGCCCTGGCAGAGGTGTCTCTGTACAAAGCTCTGACTTCAAATCTCCCCAGTTAGAAAAATGCAGGGTGCAGATATTAACGTTTGCGACGGGTTCCTGCACAGTTGCAGAGGGAAGAAACTGCCCGTTTGTCCTTCGCCCGCCCCTGGCACCTGCCTTGCACCCAGCCTGGCTTCCCCTGGCACCCTCCACGGGGGAGCGGGTGGGAAAGCTCTCCTGGAGAAATGCACTTTGCAGATTGGCCTGTTACCGTGCACAATGGAAATCTGGCGGCTGCATCCGCTGCTTAAGAGCCTTCCCCTTGTGCAATAACCTCTCATTATTTTTTAATGTTGTTGTAACTTTATGGCTTAATCAGTATTTGCAATTTGTTAGTAGTCCAGGCTGCAATAAAATTGTTTTCCAGGTACTGAAACATCCTATCAAGGTTTGTAAAGCAGTGGTTCTTAGTTTATCACACTCATAAAAAGCACTGGCAACTTGACAGATATAATAACTTTTTTTATCAAGTGTCTAATTTGAGAGGAAATTAAGCCATACATTACATGCTGATCTGAACTGGAATTGGAAAAAGACCCAGCCACCCCTCTCCCCACCCCAGCGAGTTTGCTTTCTCATCCCAGCCTCTTCTGTACGGAAAAGACTATTTAAAGCTGGCCGTGCTTCTGCATTCGCTCTGCAGTATCCTCAGATTGTGTGTGTATTTTTACAGGGCACTGCACACTTAATAAAAAATTATTTATGTGGCC
Organism: Fulmarus glacialis; assembly: GCF_000690835.1. NCBI lineage: Eukaryota > Metazoa > Chordata > Aves > Procellariiformes > Procellariidae > Fulmarus > Fulmarus glacialis. The sequence continues at coordinate 9,724 of NW_009227881.1, read as the reverse complement.
TGCATTGATGTCACAGCAGTGAAACAATACCTTTCCTTTACTGCAGCAGAGTGGTGATTTATACGAGTGCCTGGAAAAGCTTCCTCGAAATGCAGTGCAGATGCTCCAGGCCACTGTAACAGCCACTATATCCCGTTTACTTACAGGCCAAGATTTTTAAATCAGGGAGGTGATTCTGGGTGCTTCCATTTACAGCATTGATCTCAGGGTGCCCGGGGGGGCTGGGACTTTACCGGCACGAGAAAAGCTGGTCCTTTTCAGGCCTTTGAATAATTGCTTTTTTGTCCTCAGAATTTTGGTCAGTCTAACATAATAACCCCACGATCCCAAATCCGTCTGCTCAAAGGAGCGTTAGTGAACTGAGTGGTGTCTGCTTTGTAAATGCCCCAAAAAGTCCCTTCCTTTGCGAGGCTCGTGCTCCCGGGCTGCCTTCTGGGCTGTGCTTCAAAACGTGTCCCCGGTCTCCCCTGCCCGCAGCCCGGCCCGTGTCCTGCTCCTCTCGCCTGCACCTCTCTGCTGCGCTCGCCCCGCGATGGCGATTGAGGGAGAGAATACAGGCTGTCCTCAGGCAGTCATTTTAAGGGTAATTATTTTGGTGTTTAATTCCAGTACTGATTTTCCCCCATTCCCGTAAGTGGTACCAAAATGCCAATAAACAATTGAGCAACTAGCATGGATCACCTGGAGACAGCTTTCTAAAATAAGACTTTCAGAGCAATGCCCAGGTCTCCCATTGTCTCCTGCAGGCAGAGCGCCTCGTCCTCGAGCGCTGCAAAGTTTAAACGCTTGCCGAGGCCAGAATGAATTTGCGCTGGAAGCCTGGAGTAAAAGTCAGATGCTGACTACAAGCCGCACACTGTATTTGTTTAAATTTTCATGCTAGCAAATGTCTGTGACACAGGAGACAGGTTTATGGAGAGCGAAAAAAAATGTTGACAAATGGCCCAGTAATCAACTGGAACATGCAATAAATCATTGGAGTGCCAATAACACTTCCAGGACGAGTTGCGAAAGGTCATTACGATGCCACCATGTATCATGCAGCGCCAAACAAAGCAAACAGAACATGTTGGGAATAGGATTATGGGAGAAGCATCTGTCAGTTCTAATTAAGAATTAACTGTGGATCCTATATAAAAAGATGTGTGGTTTATTCCTATCTCCCTCCTTTTCCCACTTAGCTCTCCATTTTTCCCTCTCCAAAATAAAACTCAATTACTTAAAAAAAAAAAACCTCTGTCATTTAATCTATTCAACAGCAGCAAAAATAACCCTATGTGACAAAAGAGTGAAGGCTGGAGGGGAGGGACAGGATTCTCTCTGGCTTCTGCAGCCTCTGTAGCGTGCGGGAGGGTGGCTCAGAGCCTGCCCGAGTTGCCTGAAATCCCAGAAGTCCTTTGGCGTCTCTGAATCATGCATCTGCGGTGGTTGCAGAAGGCAGAAAATGTACAAACCAAAACACTTCGCCCCCGCCTTGGTGTGGCTGAGGGGTGGAAATGGAGAGAGCTTGGAGGTTGAGATGCTGAAAAGATTTTGGCTACCAATGGAAGGAGATGCGAGCTAAATAAAATACAGTAGAAAAGTTTAAGAGAGGGGGAACCCAACAGAGAAGAGGCACAGGGCAACCAGGTGATGTGCCCTCAGAGGGGACGAGGGGTCTCTGAGCCCACTTCACACCACATCCTCCCCCCACAGCAAGTGTTGCTGTCACAAATCTCTGGGATTTCATCCCCTCCAGCTGTTTATCCGTGTTATTGGCACGGGGTCTCACCCAAAGGCAGGAGGAGGGATGGCTTTTGAGTTGTTCACCTGATCAGCCGTTTCCGCCTTGACGAGCCGAGCCACGTGAGCAGCCCATCACCTCCTTTGCTGCGAATGACCCTCCCTGCGTAAGCATCTCGTAAATCCCCCCAGCACCTCCTTCCTTTCACCTTGTCTTCCCTCTCCTCCTTCAGGCTCCCCTTTCTCTCTCTCCCCATTAACCTGAGTTGCATTTTATCATGTGGGCGCCTATCCCAGGGCTCCTGCTGAGAGGGCTATGCAAGCAGCATGCTTTTCTTTATTATTATTATTTTTCCCTTTCTTCTCCTCTATATTTCCAGGCCTCTTTTCTGCTTAAGTTTGCATTTCTTCTTTTTCTTTCCTTTTTTTCTTTTCCTTTCTGCTGACTGAGACAAGACCATGCCCTATTTCAACGTCCCAGGATTTGTTACAACTTCAAGGTGCAGGTTTATGGCCACGGTTGTCCCGTTTATGGTACAGTTCTTCTTATGGGTTCTAATAAACTTTGTAGCTCCAGGGTGCTCTTAAATCCTGATATGAAAGATAGAGAAGAATCATTATTTAGTCCAACTAAATATAAGATGTTTCACCCTTGAAGGCTGAGGATAATGTTTCTTTCACAGGTGTGGAAAGACCCATAATTCCTGTGTACAGCAAGTGCAGCTGCAGGAAAAAATAATCAATTCTCCCCATGGAAATAAGTCTGCTCCCCCGTGTGGGATGGGGAGAAACAATGCCAGCTGGGACAGGCACAGCTCTAGAGGGATCTTTTAGAACAGGGAAATAACATTAAAACTCAAGAGACGTTGCAATAAACTTAAAGGCGTGTGTTAGGTAAGAAGTGCAGCCCCTGGCTGCAGGAAACGGCGTGTTGCAAAAGGGGGGAAATGAGACCCGTTCCCCTGGCAGAAGAGGCAGAGGGCGGTGTGATCCGTCAGCACCCCGGCAGAAAGCATTCAAGTCTTTGGTCCCCTTGGAACTTCAGGATGTTGCACGGTGTTTTGCAGAGGCAGCAGTGACCTGCCTGCATGACAAAGCACCGGTTGGGAATTCAATGGCATATGTGTAGCTCCAGCTGCAAACAGCCCTCCCGGTTCAAATAAAGGTTGGGGTTTTTTCAGCAAAAATTTAGAGGACAAGCTCAATGGTAAACAGAATAAATAGCTGAAGGCTGGCAGAGTGGCAAGCGATGCAGTTCTGTGGGTGCAGGAGGGTGTCTGTGGTACGTCCCTCTTACCTCCTGTATGACCTTGAGCAAGTGGCTTTGCCCCTGGGGCTCTGTCCGCCGCTCCCGGTCTGTGCGGTCTTGCTGGGCTCTGGAAACTGAGATTGTGTTCCGCCGCTTGCACCGAGCAAGCTGAGCATTAGAGCCAGGCCTTGGTGCACGGCCAAGGTACACGTACCTGTACGTGTGTCCGTGGGTACATGTCTGTGTGCACAGAGACAGCAAATCAGTGTATTTATTTCAGGGAAAATCTTTCTGTTTTTTTCCCCTTCCCTCAGCTTTTCCAAATCCTGTCTGGTTTCTCTTTTGTCTCTGGGAAGGAGAAAGGAAGTCAAAGAAGGTGGAAAGGGCTAAACAATTTTCTTGATTTCCCCCCTGCCATGTGTATTTTTCCTTTAAAATTTGTGCAAAGTACCAGGAAAGTACAAGTGGTGTTTGACAGGGCCTGGGATCCTCCATTCCCAGCTGTACTTATCACCAGAAGGATCAGCTGGTCCCATTTTGTTTTCAAAGTTGCCGTACACCAACCAATTATTTGTTATAAAAAAACATCAGACAACAACGTAATTGAACTGTTGTGTAGTACGCTGCCCTCCAAACCAGTCACCTAATTATCATTTTTCTACAAACAGCTTGTTTTCCATTAAATGTCTGGTTTTGTTCTTAAGTAAAATGATAGGTTGGTTGTAGGGGACAGAAAAGCAAATTGATGGAAGCTGCTAATAAACTTTCAATTAAACACAACACCTCTAAAGCCAGCGCTATTTATGATTATAGCATGATGAGAGGAGGGTGAAATGGATTTAAAGATGTAACCTTGCAACCACTGAGGGTTCATTAAAATTAAAATCCTGTGTAAAGTGTAAGAGATGCCCTGTCAATTGGCATAGCTGTCTAATTCTGCTCTCTCCATGGTAATATCAGAGTCGCTGGCTGGAGAAGGTGCCTCTTATTAAAATCCTTGGGTCAGAGCTGAAAAAAATCCAACCGGCATTGGTACTTTATGCGTCTCTCCCTGCAAAGTAGTACAAGGAACCTTGGTATTGCTTTTGCTTCACGTTCAAAGCAGACATATGTCTGTCATACATATGCTTATATTTGTACACATAGGCATATGCAGGATCAGATTAGACTAAGGGAAGGGCTTCCTTGGAGGGACCATCGCTGAAGAATACTGTGGACTTTGGTGGGGGGAATCTGCAGGGGGAGAATCACAGCAATGCTAAAGCATGTCTTGGGTCTTGCTTGTGGTTTTGCAGCAAGACACAACTCGGCACTGAGGCTCGTACGGGGAGGGACGCAGGAGGGGAACGTCAGCCCGCGAGCCGTGCTGATGACCCGACTGTCGGCCCCGAGCTCGTAACTCGCCCAGCTCTCGAACCGGCCGCCAGGCGCCACTCAGAGCATCACTCAGGCTTCACCAGCCTTTTTTTCCTTTTTTTTATATTTCATCTGTTGTCGCAATTATTCTAACTTGTGAATGAATGACTCAGTGTCGCTTTTGGCTTGGATCTGCCCGATCGGTTTGGTCCCTCCCGCAGGAAGCACCCGGCAAACCCAGCAGCACTTGCACAAATACGGAGACTCTCCATGAGGTCGTGGCAACAACGAGTCACCCCCGAACTGACAGACTTAAAGAGCAACCTGCCAGGAAAGTTTCCTTTCCTGTCACTGATCCCTTGAACTGGTTACTCATATTTTCTGTGGTTCCCGCAGGCCTCCAGCATGGTCAGCCCCAGCCATCCCAGCCCTTAAAAGATCCATGCTCTCAGCAGCCCAATGCAAGAAGGCAGCACTGTCACCAAAATACCTATTTGATTGTGCTCACAAGTATAAATAATTGTTTTTAAAGCCATTGAAAAGGCCACGGTATAAGACACCAGCTTGTTTGCTTACTCAGATTTATGCAAATTTTTTTAAAAGGGTGTTTCCCTAAGTCTAGGTGTCCTTGACACACACTAAAACACATCACAAATCATACCCGAAGTGCAGCTGTGGAGTTTAACAGAGCGGAGGGTGCAAGCCAGGGCACGGGGAGCCTGCGTGCCCTCGTGCAACCTCGGGATGCGGAGACAACCTTTGCCACCAGGCTGAGCCACGCTGGGAGCAGTGAGACCCTCCCAAAATGTGCCCTTCCAGCAGCCTCTTCGCATTTATACCGAGCGGGCTCCTCCTCAGCAGATGTTCAAGACTCAGCACTCAGGCTTACACGGAGGAACTTCCAAAACAAACCATCTGGAAAAGAAAACAGCAAACTATTTGCAAGCTATTTCCCCCCTCCGCCGCGCCCCCCCTGCCCGGCGTCCCTGATCTCAAAGTCACAGGGAAGGATTTGAGAGGACAGAGAGCGGAGCGCCAAAGCCGGGAACGGAAGGAGCGCGTCAGTGAAGAAATGTTCCCAGCAAGGCTGCAGCTGTTCTTGTAAAATATGGCAAGGCAGCGCGGCTCGCTCGGCACGGCCCGGGGCTGGCGAGGCGCCGGCAGCTGTTCGGGCACCCCCAGGGCTGAGCAGATCCAGCAAGCTTTTTCTGATGATGAAAAGTGAGGCGCTGCAGGCAGCAGGAGCCAGGAGGACACACGGGGGCTGGAGTTTCTCTCTCTTTGCTTTTTACCCCAGCTTCCTCCAACCTTAAAGAGGAGCTGGTAGCTTTAGCCCCCAAATGGGAAAGTCGTATGTTGTTCGCCAATTCGTAATGTCAGGAAGGTTGTAGCTGAGATGTTACTGCCCTCCGGCACGTCCTGCGGTGCTGCCATGTCTCTGGTTTTCCGTTAGCTATCAGCAGCTCTTCACACTGGTGTGCTGGGGACGCAAAATGCAGTCACGCATTTTTCTTCCTTCAGTTTCCAGAAACATGAGAGAAAGTGCTCCCTCCCGCTGCAGGAGGGACATGAGGACAATTTCTCCGAGAGGAGGTCTGGGCTTCATCTCCTCCATCCAGTTCCAGCCTCGAGCGATGGCCGGGGGCCCCTGCCAAAGGGCTGATGACTGCTCGTGAGAAGGGTCTGTCCCCTCTCATGTCCCTTCAGAGACCTGGCCAAGCCCTGTGCAATGAGCAATGTGCACCTCGGTCCCCACTGACAAAGGGACAAGCCCGCCTGGCCTTGTCTGCCATCTGCGTGAGAGCCACCCTCTTGCTCAAAGTTGGAGCGGTAGGACCAAGATGGACCTGCTCCTCATGCCTTTTATAACATCCACAAGATCAACAGCATTTATTCTGTCCCTTGGCAGGTTTTAAATTCATGGTGCTTTACGCCAGTGGCTAAATCTCACCACTAACCATAACAGCGGGGCGGGTTCCTGCACTCCGCAGGCTGAGCGCGAGTGCATATATCCCCGTTAGCACTTCAGACAAGATGGTCCATTTATCCCTGCTCTAAGTGCTCTCGATCTTAGAGTTTCTTACACCTGTGTCATTAGTTAAGAGCAGCTTGCACCAGGCATAGAACCTGGCTCGCCGACTGCCTTTCCTGCCCGCTCAGGTAGCCCTGGTCCTCCCTGGGGTATGGTGCAGACAGGAGCCGGTTGTCTGATGCTTCGATCATGCTGGAGGTGCTGGCTCTTCCTCTGCCTTTCTACTCATTTCCCACCGTAACTTCTCAACACCCTCTTATAGGTTTGGGAAAAGCTGAATTTGAACAGAGAGCTTTGGGCACTTTCCACATACAGGATTATTACAATTACTATTAATAGTAATAAAAGTGCATTAGTTTTTTTAAGACTTTCTGTTACGTCTGGTGGGCACGTGAGAGCCCATTACCGAGCAGGCTGTGATCCCGGTGTTACACCGCTATTAGATTTTCTGCTTGAGGGAGGAAGATATACAGCAACAATTGAGGTAGGAAATGTGCATTGCTCCGGGAGCGCAATGTAGCTCTGTCTGTGAAGGGCACATTTGTGTGTCAAAATTGCAGTGGGAAATACATGAGTGAATCACGATGCAGCATGTGTGTGTGTGAGGGCACCTGTGTTCATGGCCAGTGTTGGCACATTAGGTGCATCCCTTCCCTTTATCTTTTTTGGGATCTCTCCGGTCCTCTGGGGTCTCCCCTTCGCTGTCTTCCCGGAGAGCTTTCTGCACAGCCCAGGAAATTGGGTAATGAAAGCCGAGTCATACATTTCTGCTTTATGTTTCCAGAGAAGCAAGTGTGACTGTCAGGTTTACAAAAGATTGTTTATGTTCAGTGGCGTGAAATGGGGAGCGAGTGTGTGGAGCAGAGCGAGAGAAAGACTGCCCTGCCCGGGCTGACAGCACTGCATTCATCCTCCATGCTACAGCAGACAAAGCGCTGGTGCTGCCTGACAGGGGCCATAAATCACCGCTGGGAGATGCTGTACCTACAGCTTATACCATTCCAGATGACAAACACACAATAATCCACACAGCACAGCACTTTTTCTCCCCTCTCTCCCTCGGACTCATTGGTGCTCAAGTGACGACAAAAGGCAGTGAGGAAACCTGCAAAGCCTGGAAGTCTCCTGCGGGGACCGCGGGAAGGAGCAGGGGAGGTCGCCGATACAAATACCATAAAGCTATGGCTCACTGGAGCCAACGGCTGTTGAGGGGGCAAGAGTAATGGGGGCACCGGTTTGCAAAAGCACAAGGGAGAGGGGTGCCAAGCAGGGATGAATCCTCCCTTGCTAAGAGGGCTCCAGTTAGAAAACCAATGATTTTTACTTGCCGCTGCCCAAACAGGACGGAGCTGGGGCAGCTGCAAGGTGGGACGGGGCTGGGGAAACAATAGCAGCACCCAGGGCTCTGCAGCAGCCCGCCAGGACAGCCCGGGCAAGGCATGCGGGGCCACGTTTTCATGCAACCTGGAAAAATCTTACTAGCCTGTGTGCTGCTTACACAGGGCCCACGTGCACTTGGAGACGCGGCCTCAGCTGCGGATGCTGGGCTCTGTCCGGAGCCCTGTCACAGCTCTCCCTGCGGAAGGCTCCCCGGCCTGTTTTCCCCGGCTGGTAGATGGAAGTATTGGCCTTTGCTCCGCTTGGCCTGTTCGGTTTGTGCGCTCCCGAGCGCTCGCTGCGGCCAGCCGCGGTGGGAGCTGGGCAGCACCGCGCCTCCTCCAACCTGACCCTCCAGTGTCCCCGCAGAGGCTCCGTTAACAGGACCAGTTTAAGTCATGCCTTGGGTGAAGTGGGTGCAAATGTCAGATATGCCAGAAATACCCAGCGGCGCGTTCAGCTCTCCAGCATTTTCTGCACCAAAGGCACGTTCAAGTCCACAGCGTTGCCAGCTCTGCCACGTCACCCGGGCGGCTTTGCCCAGGTTTCTTTTTGACGTGAAAGTGGAAATGTGATCTTCGAAGGAGGCGATGAAAGGCAGGGAGGCAGATGTGCTGCCACCACCCTGGGCTGTAGTTTGCGAAGGAAAGGAAAGGAAAGAGGTCTATCTGGTCAGACAACCCTTAAATCAATGTATCCTAATTAACAAAAGATCTAATTCATCAAAGCGACAGCAACTCTATTTATATCACCTCCTTCCATGGGGGCTGCTGGGGGTTTAGGGTTGGGGTTTTTTCTCCCTTTCCTTTTCTGACAGCTTTATCTTTCCCACACACATTTTTATTTTCCCTTTCTGGGGGAGAAGGACTGACAGTGAAGCTTTCCTTGGGAATATGGCCATTTAATTGACATTTTTTGCCTCACCCCCAAAATAGAGGGATATGTGAGGGGAGCTGGGAAAGAAGGGTTATCTTAGTGAGGTGCAGGTCTGATTCAGAGGGAGAGGAAACCACTGAAAGGTGAGCTGAGGGGTATGCAGCTCTGCATGCAAAATTTGGTCAAATCCTGCAAGTTGGGGTTACGCTCTGAAAACACCCCCAGCAGGAACCATGGTCGTATGGGGATCTTGGCTTTCCTTTGGAAAAGCAAACCCTGAGAGCTTGACAACGCAGCTAGATGACACCTTAAATCTTGAAGTGCATAAAAAGAAACCCAACTGTTTTGTTTTGTTTTAATATCTGAAACCTCGTGGTTTGGGGGCTGGGAGAGCAGGATGCTGAATTGCCACATAAATACAAGGACCGTGTCATTTCAGAATTGCTCGGCTGTTCTCAGTGGGCTCGCTCTCAGGAAGAGTGAGGTTTGGACGTGATATAGTAACACAAAAATAGTAATAATAGTAATGAATCCCCATTCAGCCACTCCTCCCTGCTGCAAGCACAGGAGCATAAAATCCCAGATGCAGAACGGAAGCCCTGTCTCCTGGGAAGAAGGAAGCTCAGAAGGCTGCTGAGGTAAAAAAGCCCCAAACCAAACCAAACCGAACCAAGGCAGCTTCGCCTCCGAAGTGCAGCCGTGTTCGCAGCACACCGGCAAACAGGAGATGAAAGGGCCATAAAATGGAGCCGTCGTCTGAAGGCTGCATCAGCGCATATATCCTGATGTGCCGGGAGTACCTGCTTCTCCCGTAGCCTAAACTTCTGATGAACCAACGTGCTTCAGAGCGCATTTATATGCAAAGGCGTATAATATGTCCCCTGTATCTAATTATCTGTCAACCTGAGGCAGTTTGTTTTCCAAATCGGCCTCTCGGCTGTGACTTTATGAGGTCGTAAAGAAAACGGTGCCACTCTTGCGCTGGAGCACCGGGAGAGCCTGGATCAACAAATTACCATCTTTAATGGTGTCTCCTCGCGCAAGCTCGTGCCCTTCGGCATGCCCCGGCACGGCCAGCCCCGGCACGGGAGCCAGGGAGCGCGGGCAGCCCC
>NW_009227880.1:0-1134 GCF_000690835.1 Fulmarus glacialis | reverse complement strand
CCCCTTTAAAAAGCTTAATGTTATTTCGCCGGTTATTTCGAGAGATCCGAACGCGACTATCATTCCTTGCCCGGTAAATATTAAGGCCTTTAAGCAACGTGATTTAACTAATTAGAAAATTTACATCATTAAGTCTCAGGGAGAGAAAAAAGGAGAAACAAATCTGTCAGTCATTTTAAAAGAGACAGGCCCTATTGAAGTGTGAAGAAATCGGCTCTAATTCAAAAAGGCAATCGGGCAGAAAAAGCCCTCAACATTACCCTGCTAGTTATTAATCAGAAGGGGTTTCCCCCCCTCTCCTTCCCTGTAATGGCAAGAGCTGAAGCACATCGTTAGTTTCTCCCAAAGCTACCGCGCAGTTTCCATTCAGTTTTTTTGCCACTCGTCCATGTCCCATATTAATAGCGAGTATTTGTCCATTCAAGGCTCATCGATCTGAAAATGTTTCCGAATTGGGGAGCCAAAAAAAAAAAAAAAAAAAAAAAAGGCTCCCGGACTCCTCACCTCCGCCTCAGCCAAATACAAGGGCTGCGATGCCCCGTCCCCCGCCCCCATTAAAGTGAGGTCCTAAAGTAAACCTGCTCGGTGAGAACTAGATTATGGCTTTGTTTTTCTCCCTTGCCCTGCATTTCTAAACACAGACACAAGCCTCAGAGTGGAAAGCCCCCCCCCGTTTTTTTTTTTTTTTCTTTTTTTTTTTCCCAAGGACTAGCTGTGCTTAGTGCCACGCACCAGGCTCAAGCAGAACAATATAAAACTTGAGTGAAAATCAGAGAGATCGGATTACTAATGTCGGGTCGTTAACGAAGTGATGCGGGACGCTGATTGCCGGCGCAGCGAGCGGGAGGAGGAGTTGGCGGCCCCCGGTTTCGGGAGCGCAGCTGGGGCGGCTGCACGGGGAGCTCAGAGGGGGGAAGAAATGAAGTAGCTTATCCAAACCACAGTGTTACATCTCTCTCTCGCTTTCTCCGTCTCTTTTTCAGACGCGCTCTCTAATCCTCCCCTTCCAACTGTTCACAGTGGACTATAGCATAAATAATAAATACATCCTACTCCGCGTTTTCTCTCTCCTAATCTCGGAAAATCTGACAGTCGCTTTAATCAAAGGAGTTTGCACTGGTTCTTCGCGGAGCT
>NW_009227879.1:672-27333 GCF_000690835.1 Fulmarus glacialis | reverse complement strand
ATCCAGCCTGTCCAGGTCCCTCTGCAGTCGTTGATGCTAAATTAACTGAAGTTACATTGTCTCAAGCCTCCCATTTCTCTTGCCTTAAAGAGAGAGAGAAAGAGCAAACTGAGCTTGGCAGCCTCTGAAAAGTGTCAGACACGCTACTGAACCTATACAGCTCCCAGAAACGTGGGAGGAAATAACACTAACAGAGAGATTCTTCAGCGGAGAGCTTCCCCAGAACACGCAGAGCTACACAAGACATCCTCTCCTTCCTTCCTCCAAGAAGGCCTCCAGAGTTCCCGCAGGCACATTCAGTTGCTGATGTGCAAAGACACTGCCACAGCACACCACGCTTTGCAGGACAGCTGGATGAGCACAGGGCCACAGGAGGAGAAAGCCATAGTGCTGATGCTGTGGCACTCAGTGCCCTCTGTCATGTACATGCTGCCATGCTGGCCTCCACTGTTGTCACTTACAGGCACCACATTAAAATCCCAGCAGTTTGAGGTGGGGTAAGGGAGCACAGGGGGCTGTTCCATGCGAACAGATTGACACAGCAGAGCCCCTGAGCACTGCTCCCCTAGCAACCGAGACAGCAGAGAGAAGGTCTTTTTGCCAGCTTTCTCCTAGCAGCTGCCTCCACAATATCTGCACTAGTAGCTGCTTCCCCGGCACACACAGGAGGCACCACACACAACCCTGGTAACAAAGCACCTTTTCTGCAGCCATGCAGAGTGTGAGAGTCAGTGTTCTTCCTGAAAATGATACTTTGACTTATGTTGTCAGACAACTTTAACTGCCCCTCTGCCAAGTCATGACTGCTTGGCCTGTTTTCCTTTGGTAGACAGGTCCTTAATGAGGTATCTGAGCAAGAACAGCCTGCAGATTCACCCTAGGAGATTATTTTAGTGAAGGACTCACAGATCAGACAATGGCTCAGAATGACCAGAAGACGCCCCAATGAGAACCTGCTCCAAAAGACTTCTCAGCTCTTGGATCCATGGCTTCCCTAAAATTACCAGCAAGCTGCTCAACCACAAGTGTACCCTCCCCAGTACAAGTCACAGAAGACAGCCAGACCCTAAGGAAGGTTATCCCCAGATCTCTTGAATCACAGTACGATCAACAGCGCTCTCATGCTCAGTTAAAGCAGACAGAATCTCCTCACACTGATGACTGCAATATTTGTGGTCAATAAAATGATATATTACTGTGAGATACTGCCCAACCACGTCTTTATTGGAAGAGCATTTGCAGCTCTTACCATGGACCACTGCTGCTACTCCTCACCAGAGTAATCTGTTGTGGACCTCCGTGTACACACACGACATGCTCTTAGAAAGATGCAGATGAATGGGCTCTTGGAAAAAGGGCAGATAGGCAGAGTAGAGACCACCAGCTGAGCTGAGCAGAAAGGGATGAACTTCCAAGACCTGTTTCCAATGCCCTCGCAAAGCACTGCAGCCAGCCTGAAATCTCAGCATCCTCAGATACTTAACAGAGATCCAAAGCATCAGAAAACTGACATCTGAGATCTAGCTGCAACTCAGCCAAGAGGTCAGGCACAACCAAACAGATCAGCATGCTCATGCCCAAGAAGCTTGATGCAGCTCCAGTATAGAAATTAATATGTTACTTTGGAATAAAAAATCTTCAGCGGCTGTGAAATGCAGCCACTGTTTCCTTGGTAACAGAGGTGGCAGGACATCTCTCCCCAGCACTGCTCTTTAGAGTCCTCCCTGGAGAGCCACAACCAGGGCAATGCGCTAAGAGCACCCTTGGATCTGCAGTCACTCCTCAGAGGGCACCCACAGCACCCACCTTCAGTCTAGCACCCCGCTGTTGGTAACCAACAGCTTTCACAGTAGGTCAACAGCATATAAACACTGGACTCGCACAACACTCGACAGCTACAAGTCCAGGTACCACCTGAAGCTCAAGAACACTGTCAAGGTCTCAACGTGCTCCTGGGCCTGTAGAAGACTTTCAGGGTCTGTATCCAAAGGGTGAGCAGTGATAAATAAAAGCAGTAGGTAAGACTGCAGATGTTAAAAAAACCACATTACCCAAATCAGGAGTCACTGTTCTTAAAATTAGATACCAGGATACTTGCTCAAACTGCAACACTATATCCACAGCAGAAACATCCTCTGCAGGCCTAGTCTAGGTGCTCTTTGCCAAAGGGATCACATCAGAAGAGTTATTTTTAAGACTCAGATCTTAAGCTTTTCATTAGGCTGCATGGATATCTTGGGGAGGGTTCAGCCACTCACTGGACCCCATGACCAGTACAGAAATAGCTCAGAGTTATCCTATTGCTGACACTTGTGACCTATGATTTCCTGTGCCCCGCTACACACATGCACTCCTCTGGCAAGCGAGAGGCCAACACTGCTCCCGTCACATTAGCACAAACCCTCCACTTCCTCCCCTGCACGGTTGGGGACCTCTCGAGGAAAGCCACTCGTAAGGCTCAGCAGCACGGGACACCCTCTCCCTGAGCTAGGCCATGGCCACACAAAACCCTGGTGTTCAACCTCAGAGATCATCATCAGATCAAGGAGCAAACATGGCCAGCTGAGACATCAAGAGCAGGTTTCTTGCAGACAGTTTTGACTAACCACAGCTGGCAATGGAATTTCTTTTAATCCTTGCCAGGTGAGCAAATCAGCCCAAACTATTCCCCTTTTTTGTGGCTGAGCAAAAGATGGACACGCTGCAGTCCCCGAAGCCCACTGCTCCTGAAGGGGCAGTTTCTCCAGCCCTTTTCTATGCACTGCCGGATGATCCCAAATTTGAACTGTGGCACAGAAAGGAGACTTGGTCATGAGTGTCTGACTACAGAGCTATGGCTGGGGAATTAGGAGGAAGGCTGGCATACACGCTAACGCTTGGGTATTGCATTCTAAAGTGAAAAGTAACAAATTTTGAGCATCTAGATCAAAACTTAAATTAAATCCAAACCAAAGGCAAAGTGAATACGAAGTTCCTTTTGTAGCAAGACACCAGTCTAAGCTGCTCTTTTCTCCGCAAGCAGCAGGATTCACTACTGGAGTGTGGACCGATGTTTGCAAGCACACAGCAGTGGCAGCCTTCCACAGCTATTACCATTTCCTGCACACATATTCCCCTGCCACTTCAAGGACAGTCTTCGCAGAGGCCTAATAGGTTTGACCCTTCCTCCAAATGCTGCTGAAACCTTCAGATTCTGCCAAGTGCCTTGATCTGGGGTTTTTTTGCAGGTTTAGTTTTACTGGGAATGGTGGCTAATTTTGTCTTAAAGTGTTCAAGAGAGTCTATTAAGCTTGCACTGTGTGCCCGCAAAGAACAGGCTTGTGCTGAGAGGGAATCCCTTGACTGTGCTCACTAGCATGTTCAGCTGAGAGAAAACAAGCAGAGAGAAGGAAACCAATGCACTGAGCAGTGAAGGATACTAGACAAGTGCCTTGCTAGCACAAATTCATGGAGCTGGAGTTTTGGTTTGCTGGAGCATTGGTTTGTTACTGCAGAAAAGGCATTAGTAACAAGGCACAGACACAGCAGGATGCAGCTCCACGGGAGCTTCCACGAGCAACGTGTTTCAAAGGTGGGCTGGGAAATAGAATTTCATTGTGCCAAGTTAGGATTTGGGATTACATGGTAGGACAGAAACAGCCTGCTCTCAAAGTAAAGCAGAACTGCATCAAAAGCTGACCTCCAACTATACACGTAGTGTAAACAGTATCCAAAAGCCAGTCACCGGAGGAATGAGAGACAGGACACAAATTACTATCTCCCAGACCCTCCTGAGCCCAACAGTAAGCAAACCAACCAACAAATAGACCAGCTGCTCCAAGCACTGTAAGCGAGCCTCCCCATCCCAGCAGACATACTGCCCTGACACTTCACACTCAGGATCTGCCACCAAGTTGGTGGGCACACAAAGTGTTGGCTCCTGAGGGCTTGCCTTAGGTGCCCCTTGGACTCTGCTCCAGCCCCAGCACAGGCTGCCATGCTTCAGGAAGGAAGTGGCCAGCAACATTCACATGTCCCTGACGGGCTTGTTTCCAGTTTGCAGGAGGGCACAGCACACAGCTCTGTTAGGGTGGTGCTGCCAGTAGGATTTCAGGATGTGTCAGGCAGAAAGGGAGAATAGACTGCTGACACAAGTCGCCCACATGCATGACATGGATTCATATAAGCCAATTTCAGAAAGAGTTGAGAAAGTTATTATCATTATTTCTACCTTTGCCTGCTCAATCGTGTTGTCCTAGTTACCAAAGCTCTGGTGACTAAGGCAACCAGCCTTGGCAAGTAAGAGGCAGAATGCAATGAGATGTTAACACAAATATTTAAGATGACTCTGAAATAGCAAAAGCAGAAACAAGTAACAGCAATTCTGTGCCCCCAGCATCACCCCCTGCCCCTTGGTCTATTACATTTCTTATTATACTCTTATTATATTCTTATTTGGGAATGGACACTCAGGTACGTTTGTGATATACCCAGGAGACACAAGGTGGACTGCAAACCCAACTCAAATGTGCAAGAGCTTCCCCTGCACGCCCCCTCTTCACACAGCGAGTTAACTGTACTGACACTAGCATGCACAGTCTTGTGCCCAGACTGAAGATCAGAACTTGTGCTACCATTCAATAAACAGCTCTTCTCTATCCATGTATGGCCTCTGCAGCATCCAGGCTCCATGTTTATAGCGTGCTGGAACGTTTCACACAGGCATCACAAGGCATCTCCATCTGGGAACTGAGTAACATGACACTCCTGTGGTTTCTGAGATGACTACCAGCTCTGCAAGAATTCAAGTCCTGATCACATATTTGCTTCACTTATTTTTATCACACACATACAATACCCAGAACATCTCCAGGCTCAAGGCTGTGTAAAGCTAAGTCAAAAGTTTCTTTAAGTGAACTGTGTGGCTTGGACAGTACAAAGGGAACAACTACTGCAGTGACCATGCGCCACAAGATGATCAGACATGCATGTCCATCTGGCAACAATCTAGTCTCAGAAAAATATCTATAGTATAAGAAGGCACCGTTTACCAGCACACTTAAAACATGCAAGGGGTTGAGGTGATCTGGCACAAATAAGGTAGCTGAGGGTAGTGATTCTGACGTCAACCTTCCTCCTAGACAAAGATCGACCTGCCACTATTATGTTGAGGCTATTGAATCCTCAGAAGCTGCAGAAACACTTTGCAAATGTGACCATATTTGGCTCTATCACCTTCATCTGCTAGGTATATGGGATAAAATAACCCTGTGCATCCCAGCAGGCATTACACCCGGCTGACTAGCGAAGGCCACTCCACGAGTTCTACATCTTCCAGCCCCCGACATGCATCACTGAGAGGTGTGATGGGAACTGAAGGGTCAGATCCAAACACTTTGATTCTTCCAGCTTCCCTAAGCCACCAAGAGGAGCTGATACTTCTGCTGTCCATAGTCCAGCACTTTCAACTCTAAACTGTTATGATCATGACCCAAGTGCATATTCAACTGCATATAAAGGCCAAAACATAAGCAACTCTTGCTGTCTTGGAACTCCAAGCAGCATTTCACTAAGCCTAGGTTTTTCTCCACAATTGCTGTTAAACTTCACAGAAATGGGAGAAAACTATGTGCTTTATACTTGAATCAAGATTCATAAAAAGACATCAGTTATGCAGAACTGAAAAATAAAAACTGGAACAGCTTTTGATGAACACTGCATGTTTAGCTTGACCTGAACATTAAGTACACAGTTGTGCTGGGCACCTCACAAGAAACATGAAAACAAGATATTACGCTGGGATGGGTGGTCAGATCCTGAAGAGAAGATGAGAAAATTTCAGTCCAGATATGCATATAATACTCCATGATGCATTATAATAAGGATATGTTTAAAATTCAATTTAAAAGAAACAAAAAGAGACTTTTATCTCTCTCCAACCCTTAATTTCCCTATATTACAGCTGTGTCTACCATTTAATTAATCAGCTGCTTATCTGTTAGAAAACATCCACATAAAATGGGAAGTTTCATTTTCTCCCTGGTGATTCACATTGTCACGCTCAAAGAGATATCCACCCAAGGCCTTGTAAGTATCCTCATGTGAAGGCATCGGAGCTTCAGAAGAAAATTTTTGAGTATGTGGAGCCAACAGTGCTGCACGCTGAACTCACAGGAGTGAAGGGGATGGTTCTGCACAGGCTGCACGTTGCAGGGAGGACCTCAGCTAGGAAGCATCACGTCCTAAATCACCTTGGGAGCTTTAAAAATTCTGCCTTTCAAGGGCTTAGCTCAAGGCCCCACTCCACTCAAACAAACTTCAGAGGAATGAGCTGCCTTGCAGCGAGCACTGTTTTAAAAGCCATGTTTCTGCTTCAGTTACCAATATTTTTTCACCTAAAATGAAAACAGCACACGTTTTCAAATTACTTCAAAAAAGCTTGATTTAAATTGTGGCTTAGCTCACTCTGACCTAAATGCATTAGGCCAGGGAAACAAAAAAACCCTTTAACTACGGCAGGAATAAGCAAGCAAAGACAGCAGGGAGGTTGCAGGGAGGCTGCAGAGAGGCAACGGCTCTCGCTAATCTGCTTAGCTGGAGGGAGGGAAGGCAGGCATGGCACTGCAGCTCTCTGGGAAGGTGGTGCTCTCTGCCCCTACCCCTTCAGAGGCTGCTTTGCTTGTCCAGCAGGCAAACTGCCCCAGGGCCCAGCCCCCACTCCCCCCTCACAAGCGGGATGAATAGCGAAGCTAATTGGGAAGCCAGGAACCGGGCTGGGGCTTGAGTGAATCTATGCAGGTTGCCACAGCAACTCTGCAAATCCATGTCACTGGAGATCACCATACTCGGAAAAATCAGACAGCAAAGTCCTTCTAGACCTGGATGACAGCGAGTTATCCTGCTTTCTGCCAACAGGATTGCAAGCCTAAGTAAGATCAACCCAGCTCAATTTTATGAGTGGAAGATCTCCAAGGGACATCAGAGCAGCTGGGACATCCGACGCAGGCTTGGCATCCGGCAAAGCCGGGCTGTGAAGGTACCATAAGGCAGATCCTTGAACCGCCACCATGATGGATTTCCCAAGTTTTTCCATTTGAGGGAATGACACATTGGAGATCTTTGAAGACTACACACATCGGTTTCAGAGCAGCATGCATGTTGTGTGCAACACAAACAGCTTGTTCTCTTGTTGAAAAGTAGCCTGAGCTGCTTCAGCACAACAGGCAATAAAAACATAAAACTAGACCTACTGGAGTGAGTAGTCCTCAGAACCACTTTATAAGGGCTGACAATAATTCAGAACACAGCACAGCAGTCTTCCAGCATTTTCCAAAATCCCAGAAATAAAATTGGGCATTTTCCCTTCCTTCTTGTTTACATCATCTCTCAAAGCTTGAACTTCAGTACCTGACATTAAACACCTGGCTTAAGCCTCAGTCAGACAACACTACAATCCCTCTGGCTTGCAGTATTAGCAAGAGTTAGTAGGCTTAATGCAATTGCTCCTGTCAGCCCCTCTGACTGCTTGTAACTGCCACATAGAAAGTACAAATTATTCCAGCAATTCTAGAGATAACCTGAAACATGAGACTCATTTACCATGTGCATTTCTGTCAGCACTGCTTTTGCCTCCCTCTGCAATATCCCAGTTTGACAGCAAGCCCAGCCTCACTTTTGGTGATGCTGCGGCATGCAAAAACTCTGCAATTGAACACTTGCAAAACATCATAAACCCCAGACATGCACACATTTCATTGACAGAGGAAATGTTAAGATATATGCCTTAATTCTTCTTGCAAGAAAAAGATTTAAGCCAGCTATGTGAACAGCTATGAAATACGAAGAAAAAATCCAGAAGATACAGGTGACTACGAAGCTCTAAGACAGAGATCAGGCACATGACTATGAAAAGCCCTGCATCAGTTACAGCCACCTCTGCTTCCAGGTTTGGTAGCTGCATAAAGCACATGATACCTGCCCCCAGCTCTCCATGAACAAGCTCTGTGTGCACACTCTGTGTATGAACCGGCACCCAATCTCTCCAGAGTAATGCTGCTTACTCCTCAAAAGGCAGGCTGAGACAGTCTCCCACAAGCTAGTTTTATTTGAGCATCCTGCACAAAGGGGAGCTGCTCACAGACACTGAAGTGCTAGGTTTCAGACTCAAGGTCAATTTCCCCCCTGGAAAAAGGAAGGCTTAAAGGAAAGACTCTTCAGTCATAGAACAAAGAACCGTGGGGGTTATTTGTTAGCTGTTTCTGGCAGTTTTTTCTTGATTTTGCACTGCTTTTCGTAAAGCTGGTATCTGAGCACTATTGATAGTCTGTCCAGCACACACCTCTGACTGAGAGCTGCACTCCTGATTGAACTGTCTCTAGCACAAGATTTCAAAGCCCTGTGAATACGCCTGCCATTCACTTGCTGAATAATGTTTCCTTGCAGCCCCAGGTATACCATGGCAATTTGGGCTTAAAACACCTCTGTGCCCAGGAAATTCTGTAACAGCTTCAAACACAGTAAGAAAGGATGAGTTCTTACACATGCACACACTGCTGCAATCTCCTTGGGAATCCCTATGCTTCAGTGCAACTCTGCTATGCTTTGGTGCTTTTGGAAGAGTCTTTCTTCCAGTTAGAGACATATTTCCATCTCTGCAGAGAATCTTCTTCAAGGAGTCACCTGGAGAAGGTGCTGGGGAAGAGGACACTTGATAACATACCCACTAGAACCGGCACTGAGTGAGAAATACCTTACTCTATCCAGTTACCCTCCAAATCACTGTTTGAACCCAGCCCAAAACAAAATGTAAAGAGGACTACTTATCCACATTAATAAAAGGAATAAAAAGACATTTGTGAAGAAATAAAAAGGAGGGTTTAATCTGTTTACACTAGGGCTAAATCAGAAAGACCTTTTCCTTATACAGCTGCCCCCCCACAGACAAAACAGCATGGCTTCATTTTGTGGACCTCATGCTGCAGGTTGTGCCCATTAGAGAGCACGAAACAGGCAGCATCAAGCAGATAGATATCTGGGGTAACATGTTACTGCTTATAGCCAGCTTCCCCCACAATGCCTCCAGGGGTCCAGACGGTTCATTTCCAGGCTCATTTTCAGGCCCTTGTAAGAGATGTTCACAGAAATCAAGTATCACCCCAGTTCTTTGGGAACACCAACATCCCTTTCAGAGGGTACAGGCAGAAAAGCTGGTGAACCAAGCCAGCAGCCCCCACCACCAGAAGCCAATGCCTTGTTCTCCACTCCCTGTGATTCCCCACCACCACAGTGTGTTTGAGCACATGATGAACTGACTCAACCTGCTAATCCAGCAAAGAATGAACCTAACAAATAATTAGTTGTTTCCTTCCAGACCAGCACTGAGATGGCTTGCCATAGTCAGGCATGCGCTGGAACTAGGGCCAGTCCCAAGCTGCCAATTCATGCCATCCAAGGTGTCATGCCGAGTGTAGGTACAGTGGGTTCGGAATTCGGCCTGAGAAAGGAATAAAGCTCTCCCACCTTCTTTTGAAACAACCCAATGCATGAGTCACCCACAGGAAGCACTTTTAATGCCAACTACACATATCACCCAGCACCCCAGCAGAAAGGCATGTAACTCAGCGATGCTTCCAGTTAAGGTGAGACAACAGCAATTAGCCACTTTGGGGTGCCTTTCATCTTTCTCTCCCTCAGCATACCATAGTGCTAACACAGCTTCATCAAGACAGTATTGCTGGCTTTATTTGAGTACTTTTATTTCACCTAATTTGTCCTGTGATGAGTCCTGCAATCTGCTACAGATTTCTATTGACAACGCTGGCTGTGCTGTGATGAGCGCTCACACAACAGCTTTGGGTCACATGTCTCAGCTACTTGCATTGCAGAAGATGAAAGATGCCAAATAACACATATTCTTTGGAAAAAAAAAAAGCTGATATTTGAGAAGATACTTATTAGAAAACCATTCAGTGTCAGGATCTAACATGTTACCTCCTAAGGGTCAGCATGTAAGACTTCCCATTGAGGGTTTTTTCCATATTTTTTAAGATTAGGAGGGACATTAGTCTTAAAGATCTACTGGCCTGACTTCCTGTAGAGCGTATGTGAACACCATATTTGCTCAGGCAAACAGAAAATGGCAACACACCCAAAACCCACAGAAAAATGGTCCATCATTTATCAATGAGTAATAAAATAACTTGGGCTGGTGTCAAGCCATCTCTGAAATTTATTGCCCATTTTGTAAGGTATGTCAAGAGAATAAAAGGCTACATGGCTGAAAAAGTGCCTCCCCATCAGATATTGGATGCAACTCCTTTCAACAGACAAAGAAGCAGCCTGATTCCAGGAGTAACTCCTCCAGCAACACAGTGTCCAATATTCATTCACAGGAGCTGAATTTAACATTTGCAAAGTTGAAACTCTACAACTTCGAAGTCATTGTTGCATTAAACAGCACCAAAATCTTTACACTTAGAAGCAAAGTTACAGCTTTTTGAAGAGCTCTGATTCCCATCCTGAAGAGCTCTGCCTGGATCCAGAGACAGCTCCTCAAGTTGTTCCCTAGAAATCATTTCCTCTCCCAAAACAAAGTATTAATCAGAAGGAGAAAGCTTCCCTTCCCCACCGTACACTCCTGGCCTGCAAGCCTCTGACACATAGCCAGGGAGCAACAAGATGTTCTTTAGAAATGGGAACAATCACCATCATCCATCCTCACAACTTCACAGCAGGGCACAATCTCAAGCACCCAGAGTGCAGCATACCATGACCTGTCTGTTCTGCTGCATCTCCAGCAGATAGCAGAGCTTAACTGCACATAAGCATCTGCACAAGCTGCCCACAGCCAGTTCCCATGTCAAGTGCCTGGCTGGTTGGTCATCTGGTGGACTTTACCATTCCCTGCCTTCTCCTCCCTGGCACGCGTCCCACCGCTGTGTTACCTGAACCCACAGACTTAATACTGCGTTACCTGCTGCAAGGTTTGGAAGCACCCATTTCCAGTTAAAGTGTGAGACTTTTAGGTTGCCCTGTATGGAGTCAGGAGTTGGACTTGAGAATCCTCATGGATCCCTTCCAACTCAGAAGATTCTATGACTCTATGATATTTGAACGTAAATGCCTCTTCTATCTTAACACACTCCCCTAACACCTGAAGCATGTGAACCAACAACCCTACAAAAGGCATCAGAGCAGCTGTAAGGATTTGCTTCACACCATGGTCAGCCAAACTTTCAGGCAACTTCCAGAAGGGCTGTGGACAGCTTTTCTTTTCTCCATGCTCAGGGAGAAGCAACTGAAAGGAAATGGTGGGACTCTGCTTGAGAAAAGCTTGATTTTTTCTTTTCTAAGAAATAAAATTTGTAATTACCCAGCCCCCTGCTTTGTCTAAAAGCAGAGCAACCGATGGAAGATCTCTAGTAGATACTTCACAGACAGTTTCCATGCCCCTCCCATCTCTTCTGAAAAAGAGGAGGGAGGGCAGGGCTTCAGGTGCACTGGAAGAGGAGTTCAGGAAGGAGTAAAAGTGAGGTGTGTTCATCCCTAGCAGCACCATGGCCTGGCAAGTTGGCATTTCTCTTCTCACCCAGTGAGTGACAAACTTCCTCAGAAAAGACTGGAAAGCAGGCAGATTGTCTCCTCTCTACCAGAAACATGCTGACTAATCCCATCCAGGTCCATACAAGAGAAGATGGAAGTCAGTTACCATGGATGAAGAAATCAAAACCATAGTATCCTTCCAGCAGCCATGTTTCAAACTGGATTTTCATCAAACCCTCTTTTTGCCTCCCAGCAGAGCTGCTGCTAGCTCTAGAGAGTCCCACCAGGCAATGCTCTTCTATGAAGGGGCAGCTTCTCAGCATCCTTGCCACATTACTCCATTCTCCTTCAGGTTGGTGAAAAAACTAACTCCGAAGAGAGAAAACAACTCCTACCAGCTTATCCCCTGCTAGGGATGTCAGCTGCTGGGAGTTAGTGCTGGATTTGCACTCAAATTCATACTAATCAGTCACCCCAAACACTACTTTCAGGCAGGCTTTCCCATCTGCACTCCCAGGGCACAACAGTGTATTTCACACGCTGCAGTCATACCACCTTACACTTGCTGTAATTCTCATGTGTTACTAAACTGCTCACACTACAGGTGATTTAGCAAGGCAGCAAAAGACTGGAAGTCTGCCAACAGCCATTGAGAAACAGCTTGAAATGCATCCCATAGGACAAGGAAAAAACTCAACCACACACCTCAGCTCAGCTTTCTCAGATCTGCAATAAAGTAGGTGCTTGCAGAATAACCTAACACTCAACACGTTTGTTGCACTGTGGAGCTGTGGCCTCAGGACCTGCCTGCTGTCAGGAGCAGGATTTTACATACAGTTTTGTAACTGGATGTAGCCCAGTAGTTTACAACATAGAGACAGATCTGATTCTAAAACATATGCTTTAGGAGCATCTCACCCATTTCATGTAGAAGCTGCAGCCACCAAGAAACACACAGCTTGTCCTGATTGAAAATTCCTTATTTTATTAGACACCTTTCTTCAGAGCAAAATCTGCATACACCTTCAAAAACAGATCTTTACTCTTAAGGAAAGGAAAGCTGCTAGCCTTTACATTCAGAGGATGGCATTCCCCAAAAGCATAACCTCAGCAGGCAAAGTAAAAAAAAAACCGAAGCCTGCCTTAAGAATCACAAAGCTTTACAGGAAACCTCCTACTACCAATGCAACAGAAAGCACATCCCAAATTCTGCGAGGGTGGGGAAGAAAGATGGGCAAGAAAGAAATACCCCTGTGGGTCCCAGGCAACTCTCAACATTTTTGTTCTCAGGTGTGTCCACGTGGAAGAGCAAGATTTTTTCCTAGTCCCTAATGTCTCAAGGCCTTCCATTAGAGAAGAAGAAAAAAAAATCATATTTAGGGGGGTAATTGTTGTGGACCTGCATACATACTGTAAGAGAGCTTATGAGGTTCACTCCCCAAAGCACAGCAGGTGTAAGTCAGAGGAAAGAAAGCATTCAGCTTAGGTGAATTTGCTCTAAGTTTGTCCTCCATCGGGGCAATTTAATGTTAGTGAAAGAGCATGATGAAACTCAGCACAAGCAATAAATCCTTGTGTTTCAGGCTTTAAATCTTAAGACAGCATGTCAAAATCAAAGTTGAGAGATCTAAGATTGGCAATGGCTGCACATTCTCAGCTTTAAGCACAACGTAGTGCATCACTGAAAAGCTTTTTTGAATCAGTCATACACAACCTCTTACAAATTCCCAAGCCTGAAAATCTCTCTGTTACCCTTTTCACTGGCCTAGTCATTTTACTACCAGGCCACTAGCAGTTACCATCCCACACCATCTGTCATTAGCAGACCTGCTCAATGAACAGTTTGTTCAGGAGCTGCTTCTCCTCCCAAACATTGCAGGCTGTCCATGCACAAGAACAAGGTCACTAGGCATAAAACAGACTCCTTCCCTCAACACCCTTTTTATCTAATCCTAAACATTAAGGCTTAATCCTACAAAATATTTGTATCATAGCTGAAATATGGCAAATCACAAGGTAGTATAAAACCTAAAAATGTAAAGGGAAGAAAATTATCAAGTGCAAAGCATGGCTGGCTCTCACCCAACCTCACCTGCCCTTTATATAATCTGCATGTTGTAGGAAACAGAGAAAGGCTTGAGAACTGCGGGAACAAGAGAGATACTAAGCAAACACCACAAGCTTGTGTTCCTCCTGTGCTTTAGTGATACAGTTGCAAAATGGCGTTGGGTTCAATAGGACAGAACACAAACTGTCCTCCATCTTTGCCGCCTCTCCCTAGACCTGCACCAGAGATGTGGCCAGTACCAGCTAGCAACTTGTTTGCTTTAAATGGATTTATTGCTTTTCTAAAAGGCTGAGCACCTCTGTCCCAGGAGAAGGAGGATGACGCGCAACAGGCAGAGCACAGTGCAGGTGTGATGTCCAGGACAAGCACGCTGGTGGAGCCAAGTATTCTGCACAGACATGTGCTTCAAAGGTAGCATTTCAAATACCCTCCATCACCACATCTCATCACCAGATAACATTCAGAAGCAGCAACTGTCACTTGCAACCCCATGAGCATCCTACAGGTATGGAAGCTAGCATGCAGAGCTGGCACTCCGAAAAGAGTCCACAGGTACAGGGAGAAGCAGGAAGGACTAACAGTCATGTCACCACAGCTCAAATTCAAAGGTCTTTTGCAGTGCATGCATTTCCAAAGTGTCCTTGACAACGTTGGTAACTTTCACTGAGGTCCATTTTTCATCTTTCAGGTGGGCGGGGTGTGTGTATGCGTGTGTGCACGTGCGCACGTTTCAGTTACATGCCCGAAAAGCAATAAATGCTCTACAAAACATACGCCACACAGTTTTTGGGAAGAAAAGATTTGCTATTGCAAAATAAGGGAAGAAGAACTTGTTCAAAAGTCTCCTTTCAGGCAGTCTGAGATTATCTCTCTCAACCCCAGAAAGCAGCAAGTTATTTCCCCTTCAGTGGCTTCATTTCCCATAGTTAGTCAAGAACCAGGAGCCAGGACACCAGGACACTCAGAGGTACTTCTAGAAATCATCACATTGTCACCAAGCTATTTTCTTTCTTTCTTTTTTTTTTAAAGAAGATCCCTTTTTTTAGCATTTTTTGTTCTACCTGCTGCTGCCGCTTCTGAGAAAGTCCTTCATCTTGCTCTCTAACCTACTGCTTAGACAGAGAAACCATATCAGATATCAATTCAGCTGCATTGTTGACAACTCAGGGATCCTTCTAGAGGGCTGTCAGCAGAAATGTTTGTTCTGGATAACAGGAATTGAATTCTGAAACCTCACATGCTTTACTTATACCTCAAATATAACTAGTGCTGGCAAAACAACACATAACTGTACTTCCTCTTCATAACCTCTTTCAGGGTGCTGTGCTGTTGGGTATCACAAGGAAGATGCTCTGTAGAACTGCCTCTGTCTGGACAGCTGAGGCTGTTACCACCCTGGAAGAGATCTACACTGAACACTTCTAACCTCAACTGAAAGTTTGTTTGGCTTGAAATCACATCTACATTGAAGGCAGAGACCATGGAGCTTGTCTCCCACAAAGCTACCCTGGATTTTAAACTTTGATCTACTTAGTTTTGCCTTCTTCCCAAAGAGAATTCTGACATCCTGCACATCTCACAGCCAACTCTCCTTGAAAATTCACTTACTCTCAGAGTATTAGGAAAAAAATAGGTTGTAATTAAGCAGATTTATTAATCTTTTGTCACTTGGGACCCGAAACCTATTCATATTCATGTCCACAGGAGTGTTTGCCACTACAATCAGGACTGGACGTAACACAAGTGCCTCATCATTTTTCAGAAGAGAATGTAAGATCTTCTGGGGGCCAATAATTAACCGCTCTGCCTTCTGTTCACAGCAGCATTTAGCTGGGATGTTGAGCACTTCTGCTGTCCCATCACCAACCATTTTTGCTTTTCTGCATCTCGCCCAAAGAACACCATTCCCTTGGCACAGCACAAGCTACCACAGTCTATGGCCCAGTTTCTTACATATCTCACAGCTCTGCCAGCTACCTAGAGGAGAAATAACCATGGCTGCAGTGGTAGAAGCAGTCTTTGGAACATGCTTTTCAAGATTCCTCTTCTCAAGAGGAAGGAACTATCAGGATCTGCTAAAAGCTTCAAACTTCCCCCAAAAGACACTTAGATTTATGATGGAAATATCCAGGTCACTTAAAAAGAGAGGCTGGAGAACCCAGTGACAGCCAGGCAGTCATTCCTTACCTGGACAGATAGACAGGACTCAAATTTTGGGGCCAACTGTTCTCATGCTCCTTGGACAAACTCCAAGTGGTCAGTGTGAAACCTCATCACAGTTTCTTCAGGTAATGGTCAAGGCACAGAGAGGTTCGGTGATTTCCTTCACAGACACCACATCCCTGCCTGCAAGGGTATGAAACCAAGACTTCTCTGTTCTAATTACGGTCCAACAGCGTCAGGATTAAAGGATGGCAGTAACTAGATTGCTTCCGGTAGTCACAAACAATAATAAGGTTAAGAGATTTCCTTTCCCTCCTCTTGGCTAGGCTCCGAGTAGGCAGAAGTTACAAGGCAGGGGGGTGGCTGTTAAACCTTTCTTCCTCCAATTGCTTAAGAAGGGTGTTCAGGGTTGTTAATTTTGCCTCTTACTCATGGCTGACACTTCCCACCTCACAGGTTTAAAGGCGCATTTACTTACGTATGTAGGGAGCAAGTGCACCTTGCTGCACAAACAATGAATGAAACAGGCTCCTTGAAACCATTCTCCCATCACTCTGCATCCTTTCACACTAAATACCCACTGAAAAGATCACCGCTCAAATTTTGCTTAAACTACTGTGTTGTGGTTTAACCCCAGCCAGCAACTAAACACCACACCAGTAGGATGGGGGAGAGAATCGGGAGGGCACAAGTAGGAAAACTCATGGGTTGAGATAAAAACAGTTTAATAATGGAAATTTAAAGAAGTAGAACAGTAATAATAACAATGATAACAACAACAATAACAATATACAAAGCAGGCGATGCACAATGCAATTGCTCACCACTCGCCAACCGCGTGTCATGTACGGGGGAAGAGCCTCCCCCCCGCCCCCAGTTTTATACTGAGCATGACGTCACGTGGTATGGAATACCCCATTGGCCAGCTGGGTCAACTGCCCCGGCTATGCTCCCCCGCCCCCATCTTCCCATGCACCTGGCAGAGCATGGGAGGCTGAAAAGTCCCCGCTGCAAGGTGCAAGCACCACCCAGCAACAAACAAAGCATCAATGGGCCACCAATGCTCCTCTCATACCAAACCCAAAACACAGCACTCCCCCAGCTACTGGGAAGAAAGTTAACTCTGTCCCATCCAGAATCAGGACAGCTTAGTCATGAAACAGCTTAGCCTGAAAATGCCACCCCTGTTCCCTCATTTATACCAGCTCTTTCCAGGCTGTCTTCTCTCCCTCTTTTCCCCTCCCGACTCTCAATATCACCCCGCTGGAAAAGACAGCAAACCCTGAGGATGGTTGAGAGTCACCTCTGCAATGCACCCAGACATATCAGCCTGGAAACAGGGGGTTGGAAGAGAGCCAAGTTCTCCATCATAGGGGATCTATTAGGACCTCCAGCCTCCCTCTAACCACTGATTTCTATGAAACATGGTTCTTGCAGGCAGTTGCCCTTGACAAGCCAGGACAAAATTGGGCAAATAGATCAGAAGTTGAGAGAGTTGGACAGACTGCGTATTTTCTTAGTAGTTTCCTGTGTGAGGCTACAACTCATTTGCTGTGTTATTCACAATACCCAAACATTTGGGGAGGGGAAAAAAAAAGGAAATTTAATTGAGGACAAACCATACCAAACAACTGCTGCCCCATCATGTGCACAGGAGAATTGCAGTCATATAACCACATCCCCCAGGCTCTGCTACAGCGAGACTTCACTGCTTTTACAGAAGGAAGCAATTTAGAGTTAAGATCTGGTTCCAGGCAGAGAGGTGATATTTAATCCATCCATCTCTGGCACTTTTTAACTGTTGGATGAATCACTTCACCTCTGCTTCCCCATCACCCATGTCTATGATGACGGGGAAAGCATGGAGTAAAACCCCAAAGCATGGAGTAAAACCCCGCAGAATAGGCAGCGTTTCATTATAGCACATCATGCAGCACCTACCACAACAGGACACGAGACTCTGCCATAGCCTCCTGGTGCCTCCTGTCACACAAGCTGATTTCCAGATAATAAGCACATTGTCAAGAAGCATCTCTTGAGGAAACATTAGGATCTGCCCAGACAGTCTGTCCCAGCATGCACAGCTACTCAGTCACACAGCCCTTAGACTGTCATGCTCCACTGCAAGCACCTACCAGGAGCAGCGTCTTTCCTCAGCAAAAAGAGCCCTTAAAACCTCAGCAGAAAGTCTAAAAAATCCCAACTGATTTCCACATACTGCTCCCCAAACCTTCTTCCAAACTCCACCAGTTCCCATGGTCCTCTGAGCCTGTTCAGGGGATTCCCAGCTGGCAGCATCTGGATTAGACAGCAAGGAAAACTCTGCTGGTGATCTGGCTTTCAGATGGTTTCTCTCCAGTTGCCCCTTCCTGAGCACCCTCAGGCTTCCTAGCCTAGCTCTCCAGTCCCGTGGAAGCTGGGGAAGAATTGCCAGCCATTTCCTCTAGCTTCAGCTTTGTCTTTCCAGCTCTCAGAAATACACCAGAGTATATGGACAGTCTTGTAAGGGTCTCTTTTTCCCAAGAAGGACAAATTTCTTCCTTTATGAGTATTGGCACTGTGTTGCAGGACATTGGCTTTGGGAGCAACCCTGCCACATCTCAAGATCACTTCTGCTTTACAATACAACTCCACAGTCGCCCTAGCACACGCAAGGGAATGGCAACACTGCAGCATGGAAACAAGCAGCTGGGAACAAAGTGGGGTGAACAGGAACATGAGTCATAGCTATGGCTTCAGGCAGGAAAAAGGGTTTTGTGAACTAGAAGAAGAGCAAGCAACTTCAGCTCCTGGATCTGAATCTAAGCCTCACTTCAGTGTCCAAACCACAAGGTCATCTTCTGCTCTATTTTCAAACAAGTTACTTGTGACCAAATTCATTGCTGCTGCATAACAGCCTCCCTAGAAATGTTAGAAAGAGCTCACTAAACAATCCTCAGCGGTAAGGCTCCATGCGGCAACTGAAAGGGTACATTACTTGGGAAACATCACATCTTTAACTGGTCATTCCTTTACTTAAGACCACTGTGTTTGAACTTCTAGCTGTTCACTTAGGGTCTGCCCAAAAGCAACAGAAAAAAAGTGGAAGTCTGCCGCAGCACATTGATCTTCTCTCATTTTAGCCATGCTGAAATTAGGCATCAGCATTAGTATGGCTAATGTCACAGAACTTTTTTCACAAATGTAACAGATTTTGAACTTTTCTGTCTACATACGCAGCAGAATTGCTGCACCAGCTGTCCCCAAATCCAAGGCTGCTTTAGCAAAAGATGCTGCACTGCCAACTTAGCTGAGAGCAGCAGTCAATGGCACGGCAAGGTGCAAATGCACCACGCCTCCATGGAGCCACAGCACTAGCCATGACACCTATTGCTAAACAGCTCACTCACTGTGTCTCCAGGCTAAAATAAAATGTGTTAATGAATTAACCACCACAAAGCAGTGAGTGATTACAAAAACACCACTTGCAGCCTTGTCTACAGGAGGAAAAGAACAAGTGCTTAAGACACAGTGACAAGTACACTTCAAACAAGTTTGAAAGTGCTAATGGGGATGCAGGACAGGCTACATCCTAACACTCATCACCTGGCAGAGCTTGCTGACCTCCAAGTCCGCTGGAGATGTGCCAATGCAGCCAAGCTGGGAAAAGCAGTGAAATGAGATGAAGGTTAGTTCACTGATCCACACCAACTTCCTCCAGTTCTCTGCTGCAGGCATTTGTTCAAGTGCCAAAAGACACCTGTCTGGCAAACCCTGCTACACTGACTTAAAACACAGGGCATCCTCCATCGTCCAGACTGTCCTGGTAGAGATCACGCACGCTGACAAAAAGGGAACATGTGCCATACGGCAGCTTCTGTAGTGCACAGTCTAACAACTTTCCTACTAATGATGAACACAGAGTTAAGGTTTCATTACCTTAATGATGAAACCAATTCTGAAGTAGCAAACCTACCAAACATCCCATCTGTTTCCTTTGCTGTTATCTTGAGCTGGCAAGCACCTTAGATCTGACTACCTGCAGGCTCAGGAACATGGTACCATGGTAAGATACATCTGGGAAGAGAGCACAGGGGAAGGACTGAAGTGATACAATAGCAGTGACATAGGCCCATGAAAGAGACAGTGTCAAACCAGCGTGGGCATCCATTTTTGAGGCTTCTTCATAACTGTAAGAAAAAAATTTTAGATTAAAAAAAAAAGTTGATTCTAAAGAGTTGCATAGTTAAGATTCTTCACTCAAAAGAATGATTCTCACCAAAACTGGTAAATTTGTGTGTAGGCTTTTCATCCACTTGCAACACAGATGTTAATAACCAGAGTCTGTACAATGCAGTTCTCTGCTCAGATCCTTGTGGGTGGAGCAGGTTCCTGAAATAAGGGTGACTTGTCTATGCTTCCACAAATCAGTATTGCAACAGATAAAGTTATCCCCAAATAAGTATGAACATTTCATCAATACGCAGGTGAGATGAACAAGGTGTAAATGCAGAGTTACGGGAATGTTGTCCTCTTCTCTGACTGGAGATTAAGGAACATAATAGGCAGAGAAAAAGCTTGAAAAGTCAAGGGACTTGACAAACATCAAGGAAAAAATTAGTAAATTATTCATATATACAGCATGCTATGAAATCCACATGGACATCCTGAGTTTGCTTCTCACAAAGGAGCACACAAGAAAGGAAGGAATACTTGGAACAAGCAGCCTCAAGCATAAGATATGAGAGGACTGAAAGAAATGAAGCTTATGGGACTGTATTTCAGGGATGCACATACAAGAAAATTCAGAAAGCCTAACAAAGGAAAAAAGCTGATATTCATTAACAGTGAAAAAATCTAAAAGCCATTAAAAAACAACCCAAGCACATCAAGAATATAGTCCAGCTGAAAAATAAAAGCCATACAAGAACAAGATGTGGCCATTGCAGCTTCACAAGGAAGAGTCTCTAAATTCTGAGGAAAAAAGCAAACAACTTTGAAAAGAGAAAAATTAAGATTCAGAACTAAAGATTACTCAATTACAAGTGTGCAAGGCAAGACAGAAGCAAGGAAAAAATGTGAGAACAGTGCCAAAATTATCAGCAGGCATGTGCAGGGCTTTTGAGGCAAAGCAGCAATGAGAAGAAAGTGGATGTATTGATAAAGTACAAAATAAATGGACTACTACAAGATAGCTGAAAGAACACATAGGAAAATGCAGAACAGATATAAGGGAGCTCTTCTAAAAATATATAAATAATGTAAATATAAAAAAACCTGATCTAAATAGTACGGATTCAGAGACACTAGAACTGTTACTGAAAATCACACAGCAGAAGAATCAATAAGAGGCTTGGGATGAACATGATCTTCTCACCTGGTACAGAAAAGGTGTTAAAGAACAGGAAAAGAGTAGCATAACCCTTTACAAGGGAGTTACTCTTATTCTAACCCTGCTACTATTGTAACAGCACACCAACTAATTGTTAGTGTTTTTCAGTTTTGGAAAATGGAACTAAAGACCTGAGTTCTGCCATCATCCCAAACTGCCTATACTGATGCGAATTTAGTTATCATATGCCCAGAAAAATGGTTAAAAAACACAGCTGGGCATAGAACCTGGACATTTTTTGTCCGGGAGATGGTCCCACATGCACTGGCTTTGGATCTCATGCTACTTAAGATATGCTTGCACTGAAGAATAAGAAGCATGATAAGGATTTACAGTGGAACTATAAAAATCAGCATGAGTAGGAAAACAAGGAGAACCTAGAAAAACTAGAATAGCAGCCAAAATACAACAGGAGTTTTTATTTACTAAACAGAATCCCTCACTGGGTTAGACCACATGAGACAGGAGAAACAGAAAGAGCACAAGAGATGACAGTGGGCAGTAAATTATAAAGGAGATGGCATTGCAACAGACTGGCAGAAAAAGACAGTGTAATTTTGGGCTGTGTGCACAGAGGCTGAATCACACTGCAGAGCAGGGAGTGGTCTCTGTAACCACAGTTGCAATGTGTTAAGGTACCTGAAATACTGCATCTTTCCTTTGGGTCCACTGCAATTAGTATATTGAAGTATCCAAACAAAGCCTCATTTATCTAAGAGATTTCTAACTACAACAGCAATATCACCTAAGCTGCCTGCTTCCCCACAGGCAGAGACAGGTTCCTGCTGCCACATCCCACACAGAGGAGTAAGACACTCTCACTTCTTGTTTCCCAAAACAGTATCCACCAGCTTTGATGTAGTTTAAAAAAAGCAAACCAAAACAAAACAGAAGCACAGCTTCCCCATCAGGTGGGATGCTGAAAGCTTGGACCAGATAAGAACACAAGGTATTCGGAAAGTAGCCTTGCCCAGATGCTCATCTGGCATGCTATGAAATGCAGTATGTTTCTCACCTCTGGCTCTTTTTTGGAAATAACTTGTTTTGAAGTTGACTGGCGACATGTGTTCAATCTAGAATCATTCCACGTTGCAAACAATTACACAAAAGCATCATCACAGATTTGATCGAAGAATGGATCTGCTACGGGAACCCCGTAAAATACTGGTGCTCAACAATTTATTCTTTTGACAGGATAAAGGTCAGGGGATCTCCATCCCAGAGGAGGGTGCACTATACGCATACTACATGGCTGTTAATAATCAATCACAAATAACTGAATATGCCAGAGGAAGCAGAATGAGCACTCATAGTGTACTAGCACAATGAGAACAATGCAACATTTTTATAAGCCATCAGACAACTGAGCTAACACAGCCTAGCTAATGAATGAAACCCTGGAGAGCAAGGCTAGGAGGCAGCGTGGCAGGTACTTAAAATAAAATTAAGCCTTCAGGAAAGTCACTATTAATATTCTGAAAGGAGCACACCCCCCCTTCAATCATACTGGCAGGGGACACTTGTCCTGAATTCCACTAATGAGCAGAAAGAAGGAATAACAGACACCAACTCAATTATCGTATGCTCAGAAGGGAAACGTAATACTGCCAGAGGAGAAATCCCAAATGTGCTCCTCTGCGACAGACAAGCCACAGAGAGCGACAGGTAGTGGACAATACATCAGATGTATTATGTTGCAGGCTTGTAGCCAAGCCCACAATATTAAGAATAATAAGCAATCCGATAGCTGTTTAGAACATTTTGTCTTCTATATAGGACTAAAAGGAAATCATAATTCAAACACGGCAAATATCACCAGTTATAAAAGACTGTTTCCTTACAAAAAACTGTGGCCTCTCCCAGGTACTGGAGCTGGAGCTACTCCAATTTGTCACAGCATCATAGTATCTTCTGAGAGAACAATCTGGAATCATTTAACATTCCCAGAGGTGCAACTCTGTAGCTTACCCAAACAGAGCAGATTTTGCTGAGTTTGGAAGTTTACCATGAAAATGCCCAATTTACCCCAGAAACCACTCAAGAACATCTCAGGCAGATAAATACATGTTATTCCAGCTGGAATAAGTGTTTCTTAAAGGAACACCCAGTTCAGAGGCTCTTCATCACCAAATCAGCTTCAGGAAAGGAAACTCTTAGGGGCTGTAGAAAAAACAGGCAATACTCCTTGCAGAGGGGAAACAGACCCCTGAGTC
The DNA here is from genome assembly GCF_000690835.1 of Fulmarus glacialis. Taxonomy (NCBI): domain Eukaryota; kingdom Metazoa; phylum Chordata; class Aves; order Procellariiformes; family Procellariidae; genus Fulmarus; species Fulmarus glacialis. The sequence continues at coordinate 3,998 of NW_009227879.1, read as the reverse complement.
CACAGCTGACAGAGCAGCCCACTTCATGCACCTGCAAGATGCTGCCAACCCACTTGAATGCAGCTGTGCCAGAGGAGAGCACATTCCTCCATACTGTACAACATGTACTGCTCACTGCAAGGCTTTCTGGACGTCAGACAAAGGAAAGCATGCAACCAGCTGCACAAATGAAGTTTTAACATACTCTCCATGAGGTGTCAGGTAATAGATACTGTCTGCCCAAACAGCACAACAGGGTTGCAGAGACGAGAACATTCACCTCACGGCACTTCAAAGGATCACTGTAGCTGGCACTTATGGGATATTTCCAGTTGTACTTGCAATAACTGCTCTCCTTCCAAGAAGATATTCATTAGGCTATAACTTTCCAAAACACACATTTGGAAGTTTTAATGATAGAGAATTCAGGGCATCTTCTGAAACATGATGTCCTGAAGGTGCACATACACAGTCTCACAAAGTGAGCCCAAACCGCATGCATTTCCCTAAGTCAATGCTTGTCTAACTATCATAAGCAGGAGACACTTGTGTTCGAGCACACTGTGTGGGTGGCAGCAAAACTTGGAATGTTTTTGAGCTCATGCATCGTACCGAGATACGAGGTACTCTGGACGAAATGCTGTGCATTTGAATCCTTGCAATGCCATTCACAGCAGAATTTGTACAGGTAGAATCTGCCTTTGCAATCTGAGCTCAGCAATACTGACACATTAGCCAAAATACAACTCATGTCTCTCACCTCTAACTAGAATGTTTCAGTGATGACTTATCACTGAAACAACATCCACATAACACTGAACACAACAGCTGTGTCATGGAAAAAGAGTAAGAGTGAACACAATCACACAATCTTATCTTGTGTCCTAATTAAGAACTTGCATTTATAGGCTCTCAGGTATTAAAGGGAAAAAAAGGAAGAGCAGTCCTATTAACAGAGGTTGAAAAATACCACCACTTGGAAAGAACAAGAACCCAAGCATGTTTGCACAAAGCCCTTTCACACATTTTTTCCAAATGTACTGCCTGATCAGCATACAAAATAATGAAAACATAGTAAGACATTACCTTGATGCAGACAGACATTTTACTTTGGCAAAGCTCTAGTTCATTTCTTGCAGTCTCCCTACAGTGAAAACCTGCTACAACACTTAAGGCTACTTATTTGCATGGTATCACAATAAAGACACTTTCTCCTGCCTCAGAATACCACTATAAAGACTTATACTAAGACAACTATGAGTGGAAGTTAAGGCTGATTGATCGACTATTTTAGCAAAAGCATGCTTCACACCCTGCAGCATGAATCAACCAGGATTGCTTTCCTCTAAGGCATCGCGATGGGAAGCCAATAATCCCTTTCCCAGTGGGTAGCCTAAGTGAAGATGCAAAGAGCATTTTACTTGGTTTCCAGGTGTTTACTTCCTTCTGCCTTTCTGCATAATAGCCCACTGCCCAGAACATTCAGCTCTGCCTCCCCTTAGAGCCACTTGAGCCAAAGGCAGCTGGGTCTAGGCTATGCTTACTCAGTTCACAGGAAGGGCATTAAGAGTTCACAGCTCTCTCTCAACTTGGCCCTGAAAAGAGAAAGACTCCAGCAGGGGGGATGATACCTCCATTCTGAGAGCAAGGCAACTTCCAAAACTAAACATGAACTTATAGCAGGAAATACTTCCATTATGGGCAACAGTTCATCTTAGAAAGCCAAGATCCTCCTACAAGGCATCAGAAGTCTTACAGTCATGCTATTGAACTGTCCAGTACATCGGGGCTTATGCTTCACGGTGCCTATTTTTACTGGCCCAGACTGCCTCTCCGAAATCCTGAAGGCCTGGACACAACCTCTCAACTGTCCTGCATTAACAGCCAAACACAGAACAACCCCACAAAGGCTGATCTAGCCCAGTCCCGCTCCTGCAACAGCCAGAACTGCATTTTCAGAAAATGAAACATCTAAGAAGGAGCACAGGGACAGCAAAGACTTAGGATACAGAGTCTAGAAAAAGAAAGCACGTTCTATAGAATGTTCTATATTAAAATCAGTGCAAAGTTTTCCTCTCCCTAGATATGCATAGGGCTAGAATAATTGACACTACACACACGTAAGAGACAGAGAGGCCCAAGGGAAAAGAATTATTGAATGGATGTTATTTTGCCAGCACTACCATCCCCAAAGCACCATAAGACCAGAGACCACCTGTGCTGGGCACTGGGACAGTACAGCAGAGTTTCTATCTTGAAGAACATAATGTCAAGACTAAAACATTATACAAGCAGATCAGTAGAAGAAGAACATGGGCAAGCAATAAGTAAGCACAGTGCACAGATACACCATTAACCCAGCTCAGATTTGAGGCTTGATCTCCCTTTAGTGACAGTGAATGCAAATATCTGCCTGATAGGTGCCCACCTATGACCCACTCACTCAGGAAAGCTTGGGCTACCTGAAGACTAGAAAACACAGAAGCACCAGTCCCACACTGGTCACTGTGGCCTGACAGGACTTCTCCAGACACCTGCTGACTCTACAGGCATAAGCAGGACACCGTGGCCTCTGAAGAAAGAAACAGCTTCCATCAGCTTCTTCCCATCCTAGCAAATGTTGCATTTGAAGATATTCCAGAGATGAAATTTCAGATTAATTTTACAGAAGTTTCCTCCAAGCTGGTATGTCAGATGGCTGCCCCCCATGGCTATCAACACACAAAGAAGTTCATGCATTAGAACAGTCATCTACACAATCCTAATGGAAACTATCCTTGTGAAAAGGCACAGGATTCACTGGGACAAAGAACAGTTCTTCAAAAAACTTTCAAACTGATGAAACACCATTTCTGCTCACACACTGGCATCTCACCACCCATGTAACCCACTTCTAAACTCGGTCTCACTATTCCCAGTTGTTCTGTCTTTGGTTTGCCCAAAGCAGTTCCTCCTCTCTCTAGCTTTTGCAGCATTTCCATTTGTGAAGACTATGCACATATACATGCTTCACCATCACTAAGTTCTATGCTCTATCTGCAATTTCTATTCTTTCTGCAGGAAGTCAACCTGGTAATTCTGTCCTGCTCTCCAAATTCCAGCCTGGGAGTAACCTACCCACAAATAAACAATACCTCAAGTCACTTTAAAGCTATAGAATGATTATTGCTTCCTGCTCCACACAACAGCCTCAGCATGTGTCATCAAAAGGTGCACTGGCTTTTCACAGATACATGTTACAAACTCCTTCCCATTTGCTGCCTGCTCAGCCCAGGACCTCCTTGGGCACCGCAATCACACAGGCTTTCTCTACTAGCTCGGAGTATTTCGGAACATTTCTACTCCAA
>NW_009227879.1:0-652 GCF_000690835.1 Fulmarus glacialis | reverse complement strand
CCCTACAAACACATCAACCTTCTGAAGCCCTTTCACAAAGGCTGGTGTTCTCCTGCCCTACAGGAACAACTATTTTTCCCCTCTTGAATTTTACGCTTCTAGTTTTTGTGCAGCACTTGAATACATCACTTGTAGACAACATAACACAGCCCAGAGATACATGGATCCAGAGTAACTTCCTGAATTTGCCCCTTAACTCGCATGAGAAGACCTCCTGATCAATGTCCTGATCCAGAGTCACTTCCTGAACTTGACCCTTTACTCGCATGAGAAGACCTCCTGATCAATGTCTGATGAGTGGGCCAAAAGACACCTAACACCTAACCCACATTCAGCACCTCCTCGCTCCAAGACAGGTCTTTGCATTCTTCCCGTAAGCACATCTAGCCTGGACATACCCTTACCCATACAGTCAGCAATGACATTTACACCATTCAGCTTGTCTTCCAGCTCTGCCAGAGATACAACTGTGAGTTCAGCTGGCAGCACAGTGAATCCTTTTTGCTGTTACCTACAGTCTGGAGTGCAGGTGACACACGTAACCCCACAGGCCCATGGATGCCAGGTGGCCACCACCTGGCTTCAGGGGACCGGCTGTAAGGCCATCATTCACTTCAGGGGCATTCAGAAGCAGCATGGCCGTGATGCTATA
>NW_009227878.1:0-16097 GCF_000690835.1 Fulmarus glacialis | reverse complement strand
ACCAGTGTCCTGAGCAGGCCAAAGTCCTGATTGAGATTAATTGAGATTAAACTAGCAAATTCTTGAGAGACCATTTTAAAAAGATACTTAAATTGAACTTATATCTGATGGAGGCTGTGTGGCTTCATCTCTATTTGATTCAGACCCAGTTATTAATCATGCTTGAACAAGAAATATGATTATTTGTTCTGGTGTTTTCCCCAGCTCATGTTAGATGAAATTTCTGTCTTAGAATGGGACAACTTTTAATAAATTAAATACAGATTTTCATTTATGTACACAGTTACCTGAAGATGTATATTGAAATCTAATGGCACTTTTCAGAAAAGCAGTCCAGCTTTTTTACTAGCACAGATACTAGTTTACAGATACAGACAGACCCAGCCTTCTTTGCCCACACCGTGAGAGGGCTGAATGCATCAGTTCCAACCTGGAAAACAAATAGTCGTCCTAATCTGGCACTGAATCTGAAGTGCCTAGCCAATAGGTAGGATGGAATATTCCTGTGCCACTTAGGCTTTTCTGGAAAAAAAAAAAAACAACAACTAATAAGCACGTCAAATGTGCCTGGACCTGAGGAAACGGGAGGAGCACGTCTGGCTGTGAGGGCTGGAGAGGATTCTGAGAAGGTATCTTACCAGGGAGGAGGAGAAATAGCAAAATATTGAAAAATCAGCATTAAGAAATAGTGAGTTTACACTATAAAAATAAATATTAAAAGCAATCATATTACTGAGATTGAGTTACCAGTGACCAATTAGGATGCCGTAACTGACTTTTTGCATGGTCTTAGCTTATTGCAAATGCAAAGTAATGTTTGTTTGTCTAAATGAATTAGCATTAGGAGCAGGCCAAAAGTGTATGGTTTTATTTCTCTTTTTGCGGTCATATGACATAAAAGATGCAACAGATATGACTGACTTGTAAGTGAGGAATTAATTGAGAGATTTGAATGAATCTTAAGATGATATCAGAAAATTATTAATAATACATAATATTACTTTACCATTTGTTACAATTTTAAAAATTACTTTTTTGTCTCTCATGAAGCTGAGGAAATTTCTTTTTGCAGAATCTTATGGAGGGCAGGGTTGTCTTCTAGTTTGTTTACAGCATGATTTTTATGACTCTTCGGGAAATTTTTGGAGTTCTGACATTCAGTTAAGCAAGGTAAATTTTTTTTTTTTGGTTTACCATTTAAGGATAGCACAGCATTTTTTAATGAGGTGAATATCTTTTAATGTTGCTTATTTCATCAGAAAATACTACACCTTCAAGGATAAAGTATATTAAGCATTTTCTCAAAGGGTTCTGTTATATTAAAAGAGTAGTTTAGAGAGAAATTGCATAATCAAATTGAATGAAGAGGGCTTTGAAAGAGTTTCATATCATCGTTCTTGTAAGAAAGAGATGCATGTGTCTGTAGTAATCAGGATAAGGATAAAACAACTAGCCATATCTTAAGCCAATTAGCCGGGGGGGAGGAGGGCGGAAAAGGCAACTCTTTGGCTTCTATATGATCTGCCAACATTTTTTAATGTAGAAAACTAAAACTTAGAAGAAGTGTTTGGTAAATTCATATGAAATATCAACAAATAGTGGATTATATCTGTTATTTGTTTTCATCCATTTGTTCTTACATATTTATACTTAATTTGTTTTAATACAAATAAAAAATATGTATTAGAATCCAATAATGTAATTTGAAGATATGTCAAAAAACAAGGAGATGTGTGTATAGACACCCACATGCACGCGCAGATGTGTATATCGACGTCTATGTATGTATGCATGTATATATGTTCATATACAATGATTAAAGTATTGTAGTTTGAAATAGCACGTATGAAATCTGAATTCTTGTATGGCTCTGGTTTTAGGAAATTAAGCACCTTCTTAAATCTACTCAACTCAGCAGCCCCCTGGGGAAGAAAGGATGTACTATTATTCCTATTATACCACAGGGAAAGTGAAGCAGGGATTAAAAATTGCACCTATGTGTCCTACAGGCAATTAAGGAAACATGTTGCCATGTGAATCTAGAACATAGGCCTTCAAAGCCGAAGCCTACTGCAGGAACATCTAAAGGATGTTGTGGAAGTAAAAAAAAAAGCAAATTGGTTCAATACCAAGTTTCTTAGGTTCTTTCCTTAAGCATTTGGATTGGCTGCTGTTGGAGTCCAAATACTAGGTTAAGTGAAAGCTTCATCTGATTTGCTGTAATGATTTTCATGTTAGGTCTGCACATGCCTGTCTTTTCACTGTTAAAAACCCTGGTGTGACGCAGACGAGCCTCAGCGTTCTTAGAGCTTCATTCTTCTCCCGTCCTTCCCTTTTTACTCCTCCGTACTTCTTTGCTTTGTCCGTTCCTCTCAATTCCGTTCATCCAATTTTTCTTGCTTTCCAAGCACATCCCTTCAGGATGCGTGACAGAAAAGAGTACACCAGAGAAATCAGAGTTGTTGGGATTTTTTTTTTTTTTCCGTTTCCTTGTTGATTTCACTTCAGGGACGAGGCAAATAGCCCGATGCAGGAGAGTGTCTACAGATACTCCTTCAGACTGGAGGGGTATCCAGCAATATTGTATCAGAGACATTTTTCAATTACGTTTTTTTTGTTGATTTGAAAAATGAGAAATGGAGGTACTAAATGAGGCTAACTTCTCCAGGAACAGATCCAGACAATAAGAGATTTTCAGCCACTTTGCAAATGACAATGATCCAGTTGATACTGGGCACAGCTATTGTTAACTTTGCTGTGTAGATTTATTTAAAAATATTATATGAAGAGGCTATACAGCATATACAGCAGAAGATTTTAAATTTTGACCAAGGTGATTAATTTTCTTAGATATTTTGGTGAATATTGCTGATGTTGCTGCTACACAGACTTGAAATCACTTTAAGATTCAGATAAATTGTAGTCAGTTAATTTCTAAGATGTTTCACTTTTTTTATATATTTCTTTTATTCTGGAAAATAAAATACAGCTACTACTCTGGTTTCCAACAGTAACTTTGCTCATTAAAAGGAAAATTAATTTGCTCATTAGTGGCTAAAGACCCCACACATATTAAAAAAGACTACTCTTCATAGCTCCATACCTTCTAATTAAAACACAGGATGTTTTGCTTGGACCAGTTGAATTAAACCATGGTGTTACTGTTTGTAAAACTTGCAAAACAGCTAGCTTTGTGCCTTTAAAATGATGGTTTTATTGGTGGCAGAAATATATATTTCTAGGTTTCATTCAGACAATGTGAAGCCTACAGCAAAATTGAGGGCACTCAGTAATTCTCTGAAATAAATGTGTGGGTCCTGTGAGCATCCATGTGACTTTATATATGATGTCACCAACATATATGTCACCCTTTTCAACGTCCCTATTACCATGGGCCCTGAGACCCTCGCTATCTGAACTATGCAGTAGGAAGATACGGCAGCAGGGTTGTTCCTATCCTATGGGTCAGTGTGCTGTTCTCTTGCAACGCGTGGGAAGCAATTCAGGCTTGTTTATCCTTTCAGGGAACAAAGGTAAACCTGCTGCGCAGATTAAAAGTCTGTGCTGTGGCAGGTGCTACACAGCTTCATTAGTATGGTAATTTGATGAAGGTTCGTTTATGTGCATCCCACCAAGCAGAACTCGGTCAGTGTTTTAGTCTTAAAGTTTGTGTGTGTATTTTCCATGTCTGAAGCGAAGTAGATTGCTTCCCATGAAGTAAACCAGGTAACGATCTGTTCCCGCAGTGATAAGGCCGGGATCTTTAGGTGTTGTCAGCTGAAGTCTAAACCAGAACTGTTGTCATCAAAGTGAGGTCAATGGTTTATAAAGTGTATGTTAAGCAGTAAAAATCAGCTAATATACTTATTACTGGTTTAGCTGTATGTGAACGAGCACTAAAACAGTTAAAATCCTCTTTGCACCTATACTTTCTGACAGATAGCAATAATGAAGGCTGGGAATCAGGAGTCCCAGTCTGTCTTGGTTGATCCCCACTGTCTTGATCTCTTCTCGCTTGTGTCAGTCCCGAGTCTTATCTGCGCAGGTTCTTCTTTCCAATCAGTTCCCTTCATCTTCCTTAATCATAACTCCTCAGCTCTTTCATCCCAGACACTCCCAGTCCTCTCACCTCTTTTCCTTGATTTGTTTTCCTACCCACTGTCATACTATCCCTTCCAGTTTCTTAAACCCTCAACCATTTCAACCTGCAATTCTCATTCCAGCTGGGTCTTAAGCTTCCCTTCTTGCTCTTTATTCAAGTCAGTGCAAGTTCTTCCAGTTCTGACTACTACGTCTATCGCTGCAGATACTGTTACCCACCACACCTCACTGATTTATGAATCTATCTCCCTTGATGTCTAGTCTCTGTACCAGCTCTTCCAGTTCTGGCTTCTTTATCTTCTCTCCAGTTACTTTCATCTACTATAACTCGCTGATTTAGAAGTTTTTTCTTTCTTGACCTGCTGTCCCCATTCTCTCTGGAAATTCTTGTTTCTAGTTCCTTTTCCTACTCTTTCACTTTCAAATTTCTACCTCAGTCTTAGTTTCCTCTTCTTTCATTCTTGTCCCAGCATAATCCAGAGTGCAGATGTGACTCATGTCTCATCTGCATTTGAAAAACGCTGCCTGCATCCAGAAAAGATGGGAGTATTACTAGGGGCAAAAGAGAGAGCGTCTCTGTTCTTTTTTGATGTGTATACCTGGCACAGTCCATCACAGCCTACAGGCGCTCAATTTCAGCCAGGGCATAGTCAATGCAGTTTAAAACAGAGATATGACAAGTCCCTGTTAAGGTAAAATAGCATTCACAGCGTGCACATCTGCAATAGACTGTGCTTTTATCATAAAAGCATGTAATGGTGTGTAGTATTGTATACAATACATTGTTCTTCCTGTTTTAGGTTGGATATAGCATGATCATTGTTTATAGAACATTGTGACAGGGTATCAAATATTTTTATGTACTTTTGCTATAGGCCTTGATATTTAAAATGGTTATGAAGAGCTTTTTTCTTAAACATTCCTTTCAATAATTTGGCAGTGCATCTCTTCATCCTCTTTGCCATAATACTTATTCCTGTCAAGAAACATTCTTTTCTTTCCCTTGCTGAAGAGAAATTCAGTCATTTACTTCAATAGCAGAATTGATGAACTTTTTTTCTGCAATGAACCTTGGAAATTTTGGTCCTAAATGATTTCAGTTTCTGAGTTTCTCAAATCGCATTCATACCTAAAGAAAAAAAAAAAGAGAAGCCTTATTTGCTCTCATGATTTGCTGCTGTGTAGTGCATCTGTGTATGCAAAAGTATTGTCACTGAGGTTGTCACTAGTTCTTTGTTTGTTGTTATTTAAAGGCTTCATCTGTTTAAAGGTGTGGAAGGAAAGATTAGCTATATACTAGAAGATGCATTTTTGTTTTTAAAAAATATGACAGAGAAAATAATGTAAAAAAAAAACCCTCTTGAGAAAAAAAAAGCAAAATAAAAATATACAATCTAATTTTCTTTTTCTCTTCTACTATACAATCCAGGGCAAAAATAGGTTTAAATTAAATTAACAGTCAAATTAAAAAAAAGGTCTTTATCTGTTACGTTTTCTGCCTGTTCTTACACACCAGGAAGAAGATGAGACTCCTTTTTTTTCTAATAATTTGCCAGTGTGCCATAAACAGTGCCAATACCCACCATGCTTCAAATCCCAATGTCATTTTACTGATGGCTGATGATCTTGGTATTGGAGATCTGGGATGTTATGGGAACAGAACCCTAAGGTATGATGATACATTTGGGGGAGTCATAGCTTTATTTATTTATTTATTTTAATTTAGGTTATTTTTTTATTTAGGGTTTTTTTAATATTTAGGTTTTTTATATTTTAGGTTTTTAGATTTGTAAAGTTAAAAACCCCAAAACATTCAGAGATTTGATTAGGTTCTTTATAAGTAACCAAAGTTAACAACCTTTCCAGAGAATAGAACATTTGATCTTTGTTTTCTTTTCTTAATAAGAAAAAAAGACTTGTGTGATGCATTTATCCCACTGAAAAGTTGCATCATAAACAGAGAATTGAGCAACCAACCAAATAAGGGTAGGTCTAGAGAAGCAAAGTATAATCAACAATTTTCTTTTAAAATATACATGATGCAAATACTATGAATTTAGCGTATTTTGAAGCACTCATGATTTGAGACAAGCTTCTCACTAACAAATTGGAAATAAAGTGCTGATTTTTTTCCTTCATTTATCTTCATGCTTCAGTCAATAAATTCATTAAAACAAATGTTAATATACCTGAGTAATTCAGCAGTGTTCCCCAGTATGATCCTTACTACCAGCTTAAGTATGATGGTTGTGTAAACAGCACAAGTTGTGCCTGGTCATTGTGTTTCAGTGGTGCAAAGTCTTTGATCGAGTTAAATACAACATTCAGACTAAAAGCACCATCCTGTCAAATGTTAAATACTATTGTTCCTGTTGAAGTTAGTTGGAAGTAAAAACTCATAACTCAAACTCAACAAAAATCACTCAAGTTGCATCTTCTAGTTTTAAACAGGAAAAAAGTATATACCACACCGATGCTTGGATCACTCCCCTCCCAAGGACCAGAATTCCTCCAAGATCTATGTTCTCTGATGTGACAATTCAGAATTAGGTCTTTGGAGTATGAAGAAATTTCATCATACTGCTTGTTATCAGTAGGTGATGTTATAGATAGCAAGGAAGTCTGTTGGAAAATTAATGTTTCTGAATCTTCAGACTTAGGTAATGGGAGCACTAATGTGCCTGGAGGTCATGGTCATTAATCTTCCAGGTCAGGGACCTATTGGAGCATGCTGCAGCTCCTGACCAGTCTGCATTCCTAGTTTTCTTTCTGTAGAACTAAGGGCACAGGATTTCTTCCTCCAGGAACCAATTTTCATCTGCATGATGAGCCAGGTCACAGACGAGTTTCCCATGCAGATATGGAAACTTGGATATGCTCCTGGGTCTAATATTGCAGACATAGTCATGTCAGACATGTAAACATTGTTAAGACAGAGCCTAACACAGAGTCACAACCATTTGAATCTTTCCTAATAATTGTTACCACCACACAACATTACCCTTACCCCAAAAAACTTCTGCTGGGGAAAGAGAGAAGCGACACCAAGTAGGGGGTAAGGAAGCACAACCTTTCTCCAGTCTCTCCTGTCCCCATGGCTGAAGGAGAAAGGCCATGTAAGTAGCAAAGTTACAGTTCTGGGTCAAGGAATGCATTAAAAAGGGTTGCAATACAATACGTCCAGGTATCACAGTTTAGTACTGGCCATGAAGAGTAGATGAAAGTGGAGAAAAAGATTTTTGGCACAATGCCACAGTGTCTCAGTTCAGTGTTGACACCTAATGCAAAAATGTTTGACATAATAGTATTTAGAATTGCAACACAACCGTGGTTTTGATAATTTGCATACAGTAAGTTTTAACTTGATTTTCCTGATAGTTTTTGTCTCAGATGCCTTGATCTCACCATGTCCATTTCCAAATAATCATCTTTGTGCGTTCTTCTATTTTTTTTCCTGCTTATGTTTTTCTAGAACCCCTAATATCGACAGGCTAGCAGAGGAAGGAGTGACACTTACTCAGCATATAGCAGCATCCCCACTTTGTACTCCAAGCAGGGCAGCTTTCCTGACAGGGCGATATCCTATCAGATCAGGTAAAATCCCATTACTTTTATTTATATAGAAATATCATATTTTATTTGCAGTAAACTGTATGCATTTTTTTTCCTCTGGCCTTTCTTGACATCTTTATCATTACGGGGTTAGGTACTCATTTCAGTGACTAATCAAGCTCAGCAGAGTTGGTGAAAATTTGAAATCTTCCACATATATGGGAAATTTTCATGTTTCGGAAGAGTTAACACAAAAATAAAGCTTTTTTTTAATTGAGAAAAAGAGTTTTTTTTAAATAGTGAGGAAAAAATCTGATTGTGGTTGTTTAAAGTAAGGAGCAGACAAATTCCATAAACTTCCTCCACTATCCAAATGACCGTGGGCTCCTTGCCTGCCTCCCCAGTTGCATTCAGGCTGCTCCCAGGATGTTGGTGGGCAGCCTGAGTGTTGAACATCACGGAGATGCATCTAGAAAGACACAGTGAAAGAACCCAGTGTGAATCCTTCTGCTCAGATGTTTCTGTTTCTACAAAACCTTTTTGTTTAGACAAATGGTTATTTTTTCAGGGAGGCAGGGAAGGACAGTTCATTAAGGTATTCCAGCAGCCCTTAAAGCTGGGAAGAAGAAAGCAAAAATTCTCCCTTCGTTCTAAGTATTTTTGTTCCATATCTACCCATACACAGTGTTAAGTATCCTATGAATACATGCATTTAATAGCTTCTCTTACTTTTAAAGTAGCTGATCCAAAGCCCATTTGAGTCAGTAAAGATCCAGTCTGTTTATTTTAGTGTGCTGGGACTGAGCCCCTCAGTGCTTAGACATGCAACTTTCACATTGCCTTAACATCATTTTTAGCAAGGATCATTATACATTAATCAGATCACTTGTTCATTAGTGATAAAACATCTTGTCCTTGCTTCTGGGAATGAAAGCAAAGCAAGACTCTGGAGCCTACTTGATATGTTCGTGCTCATTCAAGTCAAGTAACAGGCTTCTGCAAAAGTGCCAGCTAATATAACTTGCTAAATTTTCCATTACATTCAGCTGCAAAGGAAAATTTTATATACCTGTTACAGCTATATTGCTATTAATATTTACTGTAGGTAAAGCCACAGGTCACTTTCCATTACGATCCTTGTTCTTATTTCTGAAAAATTAGCATTTGAACTGATTTTTTTCTTAACTGATCTGCTCTCAGTCATACCTAATCATTTCCATGTAGGTGCAAAAATTGAACTTTGTCTTAAATTACGAAATTGCTAAATATAGACTACTTCCAAACATCAGTGAAGAACTAGTAAAGGATTATTATAGAAGATACTAGAATCATGATGTGGAATAAAATGTTAGAAATCTAAAACTCCTGTTAATAGAGCTGAAGAAAAATATTGCAAAATGTAGTATTTGATGAGACACAAACTCAGAGAACAGTAACGATGAAAAAAAACCCAACAAGATCATGGTTCTGTACTTTCATCCTGGTAACTTAAGGAAATTACACTGAGTTACAAGAGATCAAAGTACGTAAAAATAAACATAAATAAATATATAATAAATGAAGTATAGATATGTATAGATGACTAAAAATACTTAAACTGTTGATCAATAAAGCTATCTGGGATGAAAAACTGAAGTCAACATTTGAAGGGTAGGTTGAGCTCTCTTTAATAAACCAGTCTAACAAGTCGTTTTCTCATCTAACCACAAGGGATACCTGAGGGAAGATTCTGGTTGTCTACATCAGTCATGTAACTTTGGCACTGCAATCATCCAGTTGCATAATTCAGACTTCCTGGAGAAGTGAGCACAGATTTGCATAGATATTCTGTGTTCTGTCTGTCTATACTCAAAGCCAGCTCTCATCTGGAATCCTAGTAATCTAATTTTCATGAGCTTGAGCTCTCAAGTTCCTCATCCTGAGAGTAGTTTATAAGCCTAAGTTTGTGTTCCTCAAACTCTCGGTATATAGAAATTACTGTGCCTTATTTAGATATTGTCTTGTTAGCTGATACCTGATGCTGCTTTAATGCACTCTGTGTGCATTGAATCATGTGTCTTCATGCCGTTGGAGCACTGGTCCTCTCCCATCAAAGCTGAATGTCCTAGCCACTCTGTTTCCAGAATCAGACTCTCTCTTGCTCTTTTTTGACTTCATGATATTTACATGCCCAGCTGTAAGACTGCCCTACTTCGACTCCCTTCTCTCAAATAACCTTAAAGGCTTGAAGAAAACCGTGTATGAGGAAAGTGGAAGTTCTGAGAGTAGAACTTGGGAGTGATCTCGCTTAGTCCTCAGCTCCATTCTTTCCCCGTGTACAAGAAAAATAAATTATGCAAGCTCAACTTCTTTCAGATATGTTATACCTTAGAACATCTACAGAACGGGCTGCAGCTGTTTATGTGATGGCTGGCCCTACAGTTATAAGCAGAAAATTTTTTCTCCACTTCTCAATTTCTGGTGTCAATACAGAAAAGACCTCACTCACCTAAATGGATGATTGTATCTGCCACTTGCAATGTTTAGCGTCTGATGGTAACATCATTTAAGTCATTTAAAAAATTTTTTCTCCACTTCTCAATTTCTGGTATAAATACAGAAAAGGCCTCACTCACCTAAATGGATGATTGTATCTGCCACTTGCAATGTTTAGCGTCTGATGGTAATATGTCATTTAAGTGATACCACCTAAAGCAAAAAAGTGCATGCAGAAAGAATAAATGGAAATTGTTTCATTATATTATCCAAGTCTCATTCATTTTCATTGTATTTAGGAATGGCTGCCTTCTCACGAGTTGGTGTCTTCTTATTTTCCGCCTCTTCTGGGGGACTTCCTTCTGAAGAAATAACTTTTTCCAAACTCCTGAAGCAGAGAGGTTATGCAACAGCTCTAATAGGTAAAATTGCATACATACACAGCATTATTTTTCATTCATTTCAATCAAAAGAACATTATTCTTTCCATATAGGCTATTTAAAGGTCTGCATTAAGCTTTTCCCCCCCCCAGCATAATGAGTTTATTTTTCTGGCACAAAGCTGAGCACGTTCACGTGCCTGTGTGAAACACTAATCAGGTAAGTATGTCTAATTCACTTGTGTACTAATAGTCTCATTGTGCAAGATACTAAAGAAGCATGATGAACAAATTGAAAATTAGTCAAGCTCTTGAAAATTTTCAGTATAAATAGGAGTTTGATTACAATAGAGAGACAACGAGGGATTGATCGCAGGGTACAAGTCAGCACAGTGGTGGGATTCATTTCACCAGTTTTCAAATATCCATAAAGTAGATAATGTTGTACCTGGGCTAATCGTCTGGATTCTCTTCTTAGTCATCAGACAGAAATGGGCATTTCTAAGAAATGTGTCTCTTCCTGCAGTAGATGTTTAATATAAAAATGTGTTTCTCTCTCATTATAAAGATAGTTCAGACAACTAACTGCAGCATAAATATTCTGTGATGGGTAAAAGGAATCCCACCAGGTGAATATTAAATGGAATTGGAATGAATATCATAAAGGTATAGCATGTAAATAATGTGATTTTTTTTCCTAATTTGGCCACTGACTTATTCCACACTGCTTACATTTTAAAAGATTTTTGTGAAATACAACTTGTATTATACATTTCTGTACTGAAATTACCAGGAAGTAGTTGTTTAGAGAACATCATATTGGAATGTTACTACATTCTTTTAGAAGCTGGATGCACCCAATTTGATTTTTAAAAGTAACAAAAGCTTCAATTTTGGGAGTAATTTTTGTTTAAAAATCAGGCTGTTTAGCAAGGCTAACAATTCACACCACTATTCAAAAAATATCCATATTATGTAGGTAACCAATGTTGATGTTTGTAAATAAAAAATCCTAATTAGCTATATCCCAGTCTTAGAAAGTATAAAACACCTTCATGTCCTCACATATTCAAAACAGAAAACAAGCAAATCTTAGCAGAAGTATATTTAGTGCAGGTGTATTTGAACCACAGTGCAAAAAGGCCATTCATAATTCATCATGTTCATCATGGAGTTAATTCCTATTGCTCCATATCCAGTTAAAGACTACAAAA
This sequence comes from Fulmarus glacialis, assembly GCF_000690835.1. Classification (NCBI taxonomy): domain Eukaryota; kingdom Metazoa; phylum Chordata; class Aves; order Procellariiformes; family Procellariidae; genus Fulmarus; species Fulmarus glacialis. The sequence goes on along the minus strand of NW_009227878.1, from coordinate 4,375 downwards.
AAATCATTTTTCTGTTTGTAACAAGCACTGTAATACAACTCATTTTCTGGGGCTGACCTAGCTAATGTTCTTTTTTTAACTACTTTCACTGCAACATGACAGCTTGCCACTTAGATCTCCAGAAGTTATCTCCATGATGCTTAATGAACAATTCTTCCAAGTGGCCTGAATGATAGCTATGAAAGCATAAGATGTAATATTACTATATCCTTAGTGTATAATGAAGGCTTCCAAAAATCAAGAAGCACATTAAAATTAAGGATAAAGTATATGTAAATGACAAAAAGAAAAATTATGTAGATTTGAGGACTAGATAGACAGACTTTGATTCCCAATCAGCCCATTTGCTGCCTCTGCTGGTATTCTTATCACATCATATTGGTCTAGGTCAGGGAGTCTTTGCTTGGTTCAATCTAACTCAGCAGTTCCCAAACAATTAATTGTCAAATCCTGCACCAGTGATGGATTGGCATAAGGGTAATTTGAAGCCTTTCAGTTCCTCAAGCCTGTACTGTCATTCTTTTTTTTTTGCCAAGTTTCTCTCCCCTTTACTCTCTAAGGACATTTTTTTCTTTCCTAAATGCATTTTCCTTGCTTTTTAATTTTTTTTCCCTCCTCTGAATATATGCTTCCACTTGCTTGATACATCCCTAAATATATTTTAGCTATAAATCTATTTTATGTATACACTTTTTTACCTCATTGTTTTTCCCCTGTGACACAAAGAAGGTGACATCCAATAGATCTGGCAGGAAGAGACACAGTCAGAAGATCTGCAGCAAAACCAAGTTTTCTCAAAAAAGGCAGATGCATTGAATATGTAATACTTTCACCAGATCCTGGAGAGTAGCAAGAAATGTTGATGTTTTGTAGGAAATAGCTATTCATAATGCAAAAATTCCACTGAAAATAGATGGGTATTATTTTAACTACTGCTATACTCAATTACAGTAGAGTAAAGGTCAGCTTTTCATCACTACTGTTATCCAGTGTGTTGTTTAGCATTCAGAGAAGTTTAAAATCCACCTATGTAGCTTATCTCCAAAGTTTAAAATACTAATGGATAAACTGGGACTTGTATCTTTCCTCCAGAATGAGTTGTTGTAATATTTGGACACACCATCACAGTAGTGAGAAATACAAGATTGGCTGAGTCTATGAAGTAAGTTTAATAGAACAGTTATTAATAGAACAGCTTAAAATCTGATTCTATTAATAATATATGCATATATATACTATATTATTATTGCTACGTATATCTTATAAATGTATTTCTTTGAGCACATAAAACATTTGTTTGCATCTTGCTCTGCATCTTGCATCTTACCATTTTTCTGAAGAGCACAAAACGGTACCAAAAGAAATATATCAGTATATAGAACGCAGTTTTCAGATGCCTTTTCAACTGTCTGAGGGAAAAGTAGAGGGAAAACCATGGATTTTTGCAGCCTTTCCAGCATTCTGGATTCTGAAAAACTGAGTTCCAAATGAAGTTTCTTGGCTGAATTTGCCTTTCCAAATTTCCACTTGCCTTTCATTGCATTGTTTTTGCTCTGCAGAAATCTTAACTGTGGCAGAAGGAGAGGGAAAAAAGCCTAGGTCTCAAACTGTTAAGGTACTCGTGATTTACAATTAACAGCATAAATTTCACTCAAAAGCTTGGTAGAGTCTGCTGAAATGCATATGGTGCTTGTGTGAAGTGTCCATACTATGAAGCTTCACTTGGCAAAGAGGTGAGAGCATTTTGCACTGCTCTCAGATTCAGAAAGGCCCCAGAGTGTAAAGCACATTACAATAATCTGCTGAAATGCTAGCTAAAGGCAGGGGCTATTGTCACAAGGAATGAAACAAAACGTGTATCGTGGACCCAGTCATCACTTGCTTTTTCAGAGTAGCACAGGACCTATCCAACCCCTCTATCTCGTCAGCCATTTGAGAATGGCAATTGTGTCTTTCCATGCTTCTGTTGCTTTTCCCAGATAACCTGGTCTCTGCTTTGTTTGGCTTAAGTTGCTTCTGAACAAATCTTTTTTTCAGGCACAAGTTCATCTTGACATTGAGCAATTTGTTGTGCTTCCCAAAACTCTTTCGATAAAAATAGGTCCTATATTTTCTCCTGTGCTCTCCTGGTTTCGGCTGGGATAGGGTTAAATTTCTTCCTAGTGCTGTGGTTTGGATTTAGTATGAGGAGAATGTTGGTAACACACTGATGTTTTCAGTTGTTGCTAAGTACCCTCCTAGTCCAAGGACAGCTCCCATGCCTTACTGACTGAGCTAGATGGGAGGGAACATAATCAGGACAGCCAGCTCAGCTGGCTAATGGGGTATTCCATACCATGTGACGTCATGCTTAGTATATGAATGGTAAGCGTGATCCAGGAAGTACCAATCGCTACCTGGTTATCGGTCAGCGCGGGTGGTGAGCAATTGCATTGTGCATCACTTATTTTGTATATTTTATCATTATCACTATTATTCTCCCTTTTCTGTTCTATTAAACTGTCTTTATCTCAACTCATGAGTTTTTCTCACTCTTACCCTTCCGATTCTCTCCCCGTCCCACTGCAGGGTTGGGGGGGAGTGAGTGAGTGGCTGTGTGGTATTTGGCTGCCTGCCAGGTTAAACCACAACATGTGCTAATTTGTTGCTGCAAGATTCTTCTGGCCTGGCTTGCAAGTTCCAGTTTTACTGAGATCCAGTTTAAACAAACTTCTTTATATCATAATAAATGACCTTGAAAGTATATTTAATTTGATTGGGTTTCTTTTTCATATTTTTTTACCGAATTATAGGTGCTTTGAGATTGACAAATAACAGCAAGAAATTAAAAATTAAAGCTTTAGGTTCATTTATATTCATGATTGTAAGCCTCTACCTTTATTTCCTCTCATTTTATTGATGAGAGTTGTTGCATGCTGACCTTGCTACACATGTGGCTTTATGATTATTCCATAAAGACAGTCATGTAGACCTAAGAGAAAACATTGAAGCATTTATTTTCCAAAATCCGTCTTCGCTTGCTGAGAATGAAATTCAGAATTGCAGTCTTAGCTAGCCCTTTATGGCACCATTATAGCATCTAAAAATTCAGTACAGTGGTCTGCATTGCTATTTTTGTAATCGGCCACGATAATGTTCACTGGACCATGTCAAAAGTAGTGAGTAGAGCCTTTCTGCCCACGGAAAGCAGAATACCACCTCAGGTGAGGGAGGCCATCTGACAGTAAGTGCGAAAACTTCTGATGGGATGAGAAAGTTGTAGAGGCCTCCGTTCCACTGGCACATAAGCAGACCTGAAAATTCTTTTATATCTGATTCTGTGATATACGAAGGTATTTCTAACCTAAGACCATCAAGAGACGTATGAGGAGAACCGGACTCTCAACTAAGCATTCAATTAGGCTCAAGATTTCTGTGGTATTTTTCTCCACTTTTCCTGACAGCTGAACTTATCCCTTAACTTAGTTCTGTTGTTTGTGAAAGCAAAATAATGACATCGAACCCATTTGCTAGGTACTATTTCAAAAAATCAGAACTGACCCCCATCTTCACCCTCTTTGTTACTGCAGTACCCACATTTGTCATTGCCAAAGGCAGAAGTGCAGGATGAATATGCTGCTCTCTAGACCCAGGAGATGCTCAGGACTGCCTGCATCAGGATTCTTTCTTACAGATGTGTAAAAGCTGGGATGGTTTGGGAAAGGGGAAAATTCTATATAGGCTTTATTCCTTTCATGTGCTTTCTACCATATGTATCCTGAAGTCTCTAGAACAAAATACTTCAAATTTCTTTGGACTAGTTTATGGGGTTGAGGACTTACTGGGTTTGTGGATTTTTTTATTTATTTCTTTTAAGATCACAACCCCTGAATTATGCTGGTCATGTTTAAGTATTTGATTCAGAAAAAATAAATAAAATTTGGCCCAGCAATATATATTGTCATCTGTTTTGTCAAGGGTGATAGGTTTTGTCAAATATTCAACACATTTCCTTGCTGAGACCAAAGAGCATAGCTCTAGCCATAAGTTATGTTAATAGGCTTAACTGAATTTCATTTTTTTTTAATTATGCATTTGAATTTAAATGACAAGTACCAGTTAGGTCTGTTGCACTAAGCGATATATAAGCATATGGGAAGGGGTTGTACCTGAGTCATAGAATGAATTCTCTAAATACTTGCTGCAATCAGCATGAACATAGATTATGCTACTATAATGCAGATCAGACTCACTGTTTTCTTGTGTCAGTCAGTGTCCAATGTTATTGCAGAATTAGAATGATTTCCTGGTGAGACAACATGCTGTGAGAGATAGTATTTGGCGGTAATTTACTTGTTACTGTTGTTTCTTTTTTAATTTATATATATATATATAA
>NW_009227877.1:33797-34116 GCF_000690835.1 Fulmarus glacialis | reverse complement strand
CTCTATCCCAGCCAAAACCAGGACACGTAGTTAGATAGATTTGTAAAAATTGTGTAGGATTTTGCATTCTTGTTCTGTGAAATACTCCAAGAAGTTAAATATGTATATATATGTTTTGAAGAATTTACTTCAAGTTCGTGTGAACTGAGAAATTTATTTTAACACGTTTTTGTAACTGTGAATTTTTGTACTGGATTTACAAGCACTGATACACAGAATGCTATGCTTTGCACATGTCAATCATTGTTTGCATCTTCTGAATACTAACTGTCCTGGTTTCGGCTTGGATAGGGTTAAATTTTTTCCTAGTGCTGTGTTT
>NW_009227877.1:0-33770 GCF_000690835.1 Fulmarus glacialis | reverse complement strand
GCTGTGTTTTGGATTTAGTATGAGGAGAATGTTGATAACACACTGATGTTTTCAGTTGTTGCTAAGTACCCTCCTAGTCCAAGGACACCTCCCATGCCTACTGACTGAGCTAGGTACACAAGATGGGAGGGAACATAATCAGGACAGCCAGCCCAGCTGGCCAATGGAGTATTCCATACCATGTGACGTCATGCTCAGGATATGAATGATAGGTGTGATCCAGGAAGTACCGATCGCTACTTGGTTATCGGTCAGCACGGGTGGTGAGCAATTGCATTGTGCATCACTCATTTTGTATATTTTATCATTATAATTATTATTTTCCCTTTTTCTGTTCTATTAAACTGTCTTTATCTCAATCCACGAGTTTTTCTCACTGTTACCCTTCCGATTCTCTCCCCGTCCTACTGCGGCGGGGGGCGGGGCGGGGAGGGGGGAAGAGTGAGCGAGCGGCTGCGTGGTATTTGGCTGCCTGCCAGGTTAAACCACGACACTAACACAAATGAATTCCTTTTTTTTTAAAGCTGTGGTCTTACTAAGTTAAAATCAAACTTTTTCAAAAGCAAAGACTAAGTTCTAAGGCTTCAGACTGGATGCTTTTATTCCGTTGTTTAACTCCTGAAGCTGCAAAACATCGAAAGATGCAATAGTCTGATTCTAATCTGAAACTTGTTGTATAGTACTGTAACCGTATTGATTTAAGTGAGTTACTTTCACTTTACTCTGTTATGGAGAACAGAAGTGATTTTTCTGTGGCTCTTGCTTTTTCTTTGTTTCCTGTTACAGTAGAAAGAGAGGCAACTTAATTGATAAGCATAAAAAATGAATATAGGATAGATTAAAGGCAAATTAAAGCTTCAAATATAAGTATTATCTTTACGTGGTTTCCTGTCCTTTTCACTTTATAATGGAATGCTTTATGAATCCTTGTCAATAATGATTTTAGACGAGTTGAAGGTAATGCCCCCACAGCTCATCAGGAGAAACAAAATGAAAGATAATCCATTACTTTGCAGTTTACGGTAAGATGGCTGACATGGCAGTGAAGCAGGTGAGAGACAGACATATATTACAATGCTTCTTGTGTTTGCAAAGTGAGTGCGTGTCCATGTCCAGCACCACAGTGAGTATAGCCGTGATGAGCATGTGGAGCACAGTGAAATCCCTGGAATCTCACAGGAACCATTGAGATGAAGTGGGACTGCTGGGAGTCGGGGAGGAGCATTATTTCCCTTCCCACCTTTTTTCTGAGGTAACCCAGGAATTGTAGGTTTTTCAGATCTGGTACTTTACTTTATTCATTGTGTGTTTCAGCAGTAGGTTATTTCCAGACTCGCCATGTGTGTTCGGGGGCGGGGAGGGGATGGTGCAGAAGGAGCATTTTCCTTCCTGTGTGTTACGTCTGGAGGCGGGGGCAGGAGGGAACCTGAGCTGCTCTTTGTACTCATCTGACTGCAACTGATCTACTGGAAACTTTAAATCTTTAGGCCTTTACCAACATATAGTGGGCAGGATACGAGGTAGTACTGTTGGATGCAGTCTCTCATCTAACTTTAATGTAAGCGTAAGCAAGGGTTCCCCGCTGCACTGAAGGAGCCTTGTACTTCAGTCAGGCACAGCGAGTCAGACATCCTGGTGTCCATGCCAGCTTCACCTTCCCATGGCTGACACTGCGCTTTGTCCCATAAGAGTATATTGTACCCCAAATTAAGGCTTCCTCAGCGTCCTCTGTGCTGCATCTTATTGTGGTGCCCAGTGCCACCCTGGACATCCTAAGCCACATTCTGCAAAGTGGGTTTGAATTGTGGCCTTCTGGGCAATTCTGCCTCTGTCAATTAGCATTACGCATGTATTTTGTGTTATTAATACTTTGCTGAAAGGCAGTGTAACGGTTGAAATAGTAACTTTCTAAGCTGAATGGGAAGTAAGAAATTTTGAGATGTATTCAGGAATGCATGATCCAATTTGTCTTCCAGTTTCCCTTTGGTGAAAGCATATATTCACTTTCTAAGAGAAGATTCAGTAACATTTTAAGGACAACATATTACACATTAATTCAAAGTATTTTTAGGCTATGCATTCGGTGATCCAAGGCTAAATTTGTTGAATTACAGTAACTATTCTGTTAATCTGGTGATTTCACTGAATTTATACCGATTCAAAAACAGAATTGCACTCCTGGGAATCAGGCCTGCTCTTTCAAATGCTAATGCACTGTGTAAATTGCTGTTCCTGTTTAGATAAAATTCTGACTGTGGCAAATTAGCTACCACTCTCCTTTTCATTCAAATTATCTTGGAACGTATGAAACCTAATTTTGTGTTTCTAAAAATTTGCATTAACTACCGTATACTATCAGCTCCCAAAAGAAAAACACAGTTTGACAGTCTGTTGAGATCAGCGGTTATTTCAGAGAGTTTCCACAATTTGTTTCTCCACCTCCACTTTAAGGGTGTTGGTAGATACATTCACTGTTTGCAGCTGCAGTATGTTATTTGTCGGTATGACAAGCTTTTCTAAATCGGAGGTGTTAGTTGTAATCACATTAGTCATGCTCCTTATGAAACAATCACTGGTGAGCATGAATGTGGAAGCTTAATCACTAGCACTCACGTTGAAACTTAATGTTAGCTGAAGTAACGTAGGCAGAGGAGACAACTTTCATTAAGTGCCTTTGCAGAATGGCCTTGGGGGACGTTGAAGCTCCATCCTCAGGACTGTTCAGAGGTACCTTTCCTGCTCTGCTACCGGAGCCTTTTTCTCTCCTGGGTCTCTACAGCAAGAGCTAACTTTTCCTGACAGCATGGTCCCCCTGTGCTTAGTTCTGCATTCCTTCCCTTTCAAACCATCTTCAGCTGGTTTCTGTCAGTACAGAGAGCACTATCTCATGGTAGGTACCCTAGTAGTAATGAAGTAGGAGAGTAAATTTAACTCAGGTCCTAATTTAAGGGGAAAATTTAGAAACGACTGCTGCAGTTCAACTAGAGTCAACGAGAGGACCATTTCTGTGCAAAAGCCCAATAATCAGGCCTGGATTTTTCCTATTTTTTCATATTATGAATCTGGGGACTAGAAACGCACTTGAAGTCTTATCAGTGAAAATCAGATGTAGTTGGTGTGTTTTGTCTGTGTTGTGAGAAGTAACTACTAATTCTGTGATTAATACCAGAGTGCTCGTTTGCTATAAATTGAAATACATGTGCTATGAATTGAATTTGCTGTGAAATGAATTTCAGTTTCTCCAAAATAAGGCGATAGAGGTGTTGGTTACTCAGTTTTGTAGACCATGCATGAATTTTAAGTTATTTTTCAGAAACCATGCAATTTCTAGGATAAAAGCCCAAATGAGTCGATATTATGGCTTGCTCCATGCAAATTGTGGTTAGATAGACTAATACTAAGGTCTGAGCTGTTCTTATGGATTTAAGCAATGCAGGGGATGACAGAAAATGGCCAGTTTCTATTTCAGTGTTTGATTTTAACAATATGTATAAATTTATGAACAAACACAAGATGCGTGAGAGTAAAAAAATATGTAGATACGCAGGGTAGGAAGGCCAGGTTTATTGCAATTACAGAGTCTGATTTAGCTCTAGTTCTTCTTTTCGGTATCTGTTTCTCTTTGATCTTTGAAACCTCAGGGCTAGATTATCAGCTTTCAGTCTGCCAGGAGGAGGATTACAATATTGTGCCATGGCCCCTGTGCATCAGGGAAGGAACAATATGGAAAGGATCTCTATCACCAGGCATGTTGCGGGGCTGAAGCCAGGCTGCTGCTTACTTCTGCCTTTTTCCATTCCTTCTTGCCAAGTTGCTTGACAACAGCACAAGAACCCTCCGATACAGAAAGCCGCAACAGCACAACGAAATGGATTCTTACAGTCTTTCTGTAAGGCTGCTGTTGATTGATTGAAATATGTCTTCCTAGAGGGTTTTGATGTCGTATGGTACAGAAATAATGAGTAACTTCAAAGGATGAAAAATACATTCAGCTAAACTAGTTGTTACAAATACTATTTTTGAGCTAACATTTAAACTGTCTTTAAACTTATAGCATGCCAGGAAGAATAATGCCAGTCAGATTCTGTGTATGTTTATGCTATTCCTTTACCATTAAGTGAAATATTTTATACAATTTCTGTGTATTTCTTTCTGTCGCTGCATTACGGAGCCATACAGCAAAAATATGATTAGAAGTATGTGCTAGCTCACAAAACTGTTGCAAGAACCACACTTAACCACTTTAGCCCTGTATTGTTTATGTCAATTATACCATCAATTGTATTTGACAAGAATTTGAATAAAAAATGAGGCATATTTGTGCTTTGTTTTGGAAACACAGCAAATCAGCAAGTAAAACCCAGGAGTGTCAAGGAGATGCAGAAATTTTTGCTAAGTGACATTGAGAAAAATGCTGTAATTTGAATACAATTTAAACAAACAAAAATATTTTATTTTGAATACAGTCTAAACCATAGTGATTTGAAAAGTAACAGCTTGACGCTGTGTCTGCCAATTAAACAGATAAACAATTTTATTAGCGTTGAGGAAAATAAAATGGGAGTTTCTGAGGTTGTTCATGGGGTAGGGGCTGCTCAGTTAGACACTCTCCTGAAGAAAGAGGTGCCAACCTGGTTATGTTTGCTGTCTTGGTTAATGCTTGATGACAGTTTGATGCTCCATGTTGTGGATTTTGTAGAGACACTCTCATGGGAAATGGGTAGAAGAATGTTATGAGTATGGTAGATTTGAAAATTATTTAACAAGCTGCAGAAGAATGAAATGGTTCAGAAAAGGAAGAGGCTACTCTGCATGTCTAACAAATTACTTTAAATGATGCCAGTTTATGAATGTAAACCTCAGGTTTGTAAAACAGTGCAGCTATAAGGGAAACATTTATGCTTATTCAGATGGGTCAGTGGTGAATAAGAGTGAACTTCAAGAGTGAACCACTTGCAGGCAATATTCCCACTTAATGCTGTATACCATAGATTGATTTCTCATTGATATCTTTCCAAGTTTTGGGCCTTATTTTTTTATACCTGTATAAAACCATGTATAAATACATGTATAATCTTCATTGTATTGTTATATATATATATGAATGTTTTAGGGCTATGTTCAGGGAAAACTGGTCTCCAGTAATATTCATCAGCTTTAGAGGAGGGTCTTCAGACTGTTATTTACAGATTGCAAATGTTTGTTACCTTGCAATATTTCATTCTCCTCTTCCCTATTAAGCCCACTGTAGGAGCACAGCTGTGAGAACTGTTTAGTAGTCTCCTACAGAAAATATTCTGACTGATCAAGATGGAGATTGATTTTCTTCATCCTACTAGGAGAAGTTGAGCAGAACGCTCGTGCAAAAGTATGAGTGGGAGGCAAAAGCAGCTTTTAAAACAAGACATACTAGTCTAGGTTATCAATTGTGGGATCAAATCGGGAACCTTCATCATCACAACTCTTCTATCCTCTCTTGAGTGAGGGTAGGATCACATCATCAAAACAATTAACGAGTCAGGTGATCTGATGAAGTTGCCCCCTGATTTGAATGGACAAGTGTTGGCATTTTTCTATTTGAATATGATTGTTTTCTAGCAACAATTTAAAATATTTGACTACTGTTAGGTTTATACCTCTGTCTAAAAGATGCCACATGGGCTGCATTTCCCTCTTTTCAAACAAATTCTTGAGATGCAATGACCAATGTTATTGCTATGATATTAAATACAATAATAACCTTTGTGACCATTACTTTAAGTTAAAGGAATTAATTGATCCCTTCTTCAGCAATCATGTTCCACATTCACCAAAGACTGAATCAGATTTGGAAGGATATGATTCCATTTAAGCTCCTAGAAGATCAAACATTGAGCTATAAGCTGACTGTTGAAAGGCAGAACATTGTACAAGCTAATGAACAACTTTTCCTGCTGCTAGATTCAGGAGGAGTGAAGTGGTGGGGGTTTTGTGTGTTCAGAATATTTAGAAATGTTTTTGAGAGCTTTTTGCTTTTCATGTATTGAACCTGAAAAGAATTTTTTTTTAAACCTTGTTAAATAATGTGTTGCAGTCTCTAGGTCTCTTTTGTTCAGCTGCTGCCTTCCTCACTGGGGAAAAATCCCTCAAACTGAAATTTTTTTGTTTTTCATTAAATATATAAACATATTCCACTTTGGCCATGCCAATATTTTCCTTTCTAAGATTTTCTCTCTAGCTTTCTGTCAGACCAGAGACTGTAAAATAACATTGGCTGATATTTGTAGTCACAGAATAATTTCATCCTTTCCTGCTACAGTCTTGACATGAAAGACTACAGTATCCTTTCTACTATCAGTTTAACTTGCAGGCTTCTTTTAGCCAGTGCTGAAGATGTGAGCCAATTTAGCCCTGTTGACTTCGAGGACTGTGCCACAGAGTTTTCTGTTTCCTCTGAATTCACTAAAGTTATATTTGTTTTCAGTGTGGCTCCTTCGGATCAAACCTAGAAGAAGTCAAAGGCTTTTATATTCTTATCATTTTGAAAATAATTGTTGAATTTGTAATAGCTGAATTAATAACATAATTGCCAAGCAAAACATTGTCAAAATAAAATTGTAAGTATCCAAGGAACATCAGTTTCTGACAGTTTTGGAGAATAGTCTGAATAGTTCATAAGTTCATCTTAGACCAAAATACCTATACTTTTTAGCCTTGATTTAGGAAAGCATTTGAGCATTTTTTTTTTACACTTTTTAAAAATTAAGGTATTTTCTTCAGGTGTCAGTGCTGTATTCAAATTATGGGAATCTTGCAACATTTCACAGTTCCTGAATTCAAGTGCATGCTTCAGGTGCAGACTTCCTCTCTTTTTTTTCTTAGTGTGTCTCCACATTTGTTCCTAGTCTGTGTCAACCATCATGACACTGCCACTGCAACTGGATTTGCTACTTGCAAATGCTCTGTCCAGCCTTAATTAACCAAAGTATTATTCAACCTCTGTGACAAAACCAAAGGAATATCAGAAGAGAAAAATAGCAAAAATGTCTACTTTGTTTGTAGTGCTGTACACAAGATTTCCTTAGTGACAGCATAGGAGACAAACCCAGTATTTCAACATATTTTTCCAACATCTATTGCGACTGGATTGCTTACTGTTTTAGTTTAATGTATATAATGAACCCCAAAATGAATGTTTCTAAAACCAGAAAATACCACCTGTAATAAATAAGAAAAGTTTTAGATTTATTGTTATTTACAGGTTTTTGCTCATAAAGAAACTTTTTGAATGTAAACCTAGCACTGGTGAGACTGTATCTGCAGTGCTGTGTCCAGTTATGGGCTCACCTGTACATGGACATATGCTCCTGTACAGGAGCAAATACAGTGAAAGGATATGAAGGTGATGAAGGGACTGGAGCATCTGTCATATGAGGGGAGGCTGACAGAGCTGGGACTGTTCAGCATAGAGAATAGTAGACTCAGGGGGATCTTATCCAAGTGTATAGATACCTGTTGAGGGAAGTAAAGAAGATGGAGCCACACACTTCTCAGTGGTGCAGCGTGACAGGATGAAAGACAACAGGAACCAACTAAAATACAGGAAATTCCTTAATACGGAATTTTTCTTCACTTAAGAAAAGACTTTTTCACTGTGAGGGTAGTTGAATGCTGGACTAGTTGCCCAGGGAGGTGGTGAAGTGTTCATCCTTGGAGATACTCAAACCCAACTTGACATGTCCCTGAGTAACCTTCTGTAACTGACCATGCTTGGAGCTGGGGCTCTGAGCTATGAAACAGCTGGAATGTGAAACTGGACACTTAAGTGAATAGGCTTTTCAGTACAGATTGGCACAATTTTATCCATTTGTGTGAAGAAGAAAATATACTATGTGGTTGTATGGGAAATGTACATGGTTTGCAAGCTGAATATAGATTGAACCCACACTATATGTTCTTCACAGGTGGCGTATGGGAATGTTGACGGATTGCCATATCTTGATGTCTGAGTTTTCATTATATGATTGAGAAAAGTGAGGTTGCATTTTTGCAATTTTGTCAGCCTAAGAAATGGGTCTAATCATTCCCCAGAAGAAAATGGTGAGAATTATTTTTGCAGTAAAAAGAGAATCTCTAAAATGGTTACGTAATACGAAAATAAAAGGTAGGAACTCTGGTAGAAATCAGCAAAAACTATTTAGTACAGGTTTCCCAAACATTGTTCCGTAGACTAAGACATTGTGGTGATACATGAAGAATGGGATTGTTATTTGTCTAGTTATTTGCATGAGAACTCTAATTTTCCATATGAGCAATTCCATTAGCTATCCTAGAGAAGCTGTGAGATTTTTTTTCTTGTGCAATTCATGCTGGGCTTTTGTTCTTGGAAAATTAATGTTTGGCTTGATGTTGTTGATAGATTGTTTGTTTTCAGGAAATTTGCTGTCTTCCATGATGCATTTTAAAAGTTTGGTTCAAGACACTTAGCCAAGGCTCCTTTTTGCACTTTAGCAATAAATCGATAGAGGAAGAAGTATGATAATGACAATAACCATCTTGACAGTCATCACTGAGGAGAGACCATTAAAAATGTAGTCTTATTTAATTTACTGTCAGCGCTATGGCAGTATTTAGCAATCCCTGTCCCCTGAGAAGTCAATTATTCCACTGTTGGAAAGTAGGCAGCAGCCATCCTTTCCCCTTTCTCCTTTCCCTCTGCCTCTCCTGGAAATACCAGGAAGGGTAATACAGTAATGCCACCTACTATCCCAAATATATGGTGAAGTTGAAAGGATATATCTTTCTGTTCCTGTCACAGCAACCTTTGCCAGGCAAACATGCAGGGCATATTTCAGAGGTGTCCCCTTGGCACAGCACCTGAGGGATGACAGAGACAGTATTGTCATGCAGGAAAGTGTGTTTCTGTGAAAATCCAGCTTTTCACTTCTTTTCTCATGTGTTGAACCAAATTCATGGATTAAGATACATGTGATTAAAAACAGTTTATAAAGCCTGGATTTGGCTGCATGATATTGTAACAAGATAATGTCCCAGTAAGGATCACTGTGGTGTATTTTTGCTCCTACATTTTGAATTCTTTGTCATGATGGTTGTTGGCCTCTGTTGGAAGTGAACTGTTGAACTCAAAAATACAATATTTTTGTAAATTATTCTATGTAAATCTGAGACTTTGAAAATGGTAATAGTATTGCAGCAACCTCAGATAATACCAGGTCCTGCAGGACCTTGTCACTGAGTCCTTGTATCAGAGTCCTTGGCTTTATCTTTTCTCTTCCCAGTCTAGACCTCTTAGCAGTGAGCTCAGGTAACATGGTCACCGAGTAGGTCCTCTCACACCTAGAACAATACCACTAAATTAGCACTAATTTACATGACAAGTCTTGTGATACAGTCGGTACAAAGTACAGATGCCTTTGTTGGGGTATTTGCCTGGCAGAGATAGCTTCCAAAGAATTGGTGAGCGCAGACCTGACATGATCCTCTTCTGGTCCTTCGTGTATTTCCTCATGTGGACAGCTGTTGTTATGTGTGTGTGGTCAGTGCAAACGTGTCATTGAGGTCATACTGAGCCATACGAGGCAGAAGAAACCATAATGAGGATATGTTGCAACTAGCATAAACTGTGCTGCTCTGACATGCTCAACAAGTCAGGCACAAAGTTTGACCAAAACACAGGAAAAAACCTGCTTCGTATCTTCTGAAAAAAAAATCCCACCTAATTCTTGTTTGTAAGCATTTGGATTCTTTCAGTGTTTCTCCATCAGCTAAGCAAAGAACTCATTGGCATTCTCACCATTTATAGTTTGATCCATCAGGGTATGTTTCAGTCAGCAAAGTTAGCATCTAGCAAAAATGTGCTGTGGTTAACAAAACATGAGTTACTTGAATATGTAAGAGAGAAAGTGTTGCACATACGTAATTGCACTTTAGTGATCTTTATTTTCAATGTGTGATGGAAATTAATTTTGGGGGAAATGTATCATAGTTGCTGATAGCTATCTGATTTATGCATATGTTGCCTTGTGAATCAAGCTGTAAAGAGAGTGTTTCTTTGGTCAGTATTTCATTTTCATAAAGGCTAACAGTATCTTCTGTTAGCCCATTAACAGGATTATAAAACTTGAAACACACATGGTAATAAATCTCCTCCAATTACCAAGTTGCAAAAAGAAGTTTACTGGTAATTTCTGTGTAGTGACTCACTCACTGATTTGAGAATCCATCCTTCTTTGTAAATAGAGCAGAGATTGCCTAAGGCTGGGCCCACCTGCAGAGGGAGAGGTTGTCCAAGTGAAGTGGCCTGATGGAAAACTGTATGGTGCAAAGTATCTGGGAACAAACACAGCTCACATGTATCAGGTGAGTCTCTATATTTATTACCATGTGCTTGTTTTTCAGATATCTTTATTGCAAATTGCTCATTGGGCTCTAGCATTGGAGTGGCCAGCCGCACCTTCAAAGCTGCAGAACGCTGGAGTGTGGACTGTTATTGTAACTGCTAATGCATTTCAATTAATAAATAAAGCTGTCTAAACCATTAACAAGTGCTATGGCCTCTTTAGGAGCTGAGGTTTCACCTGTTCTTATAAAATCAAGAAAATGGCTTATTTAATAAGAACTCAGGTGAACAGGTGGAACACTAAGATTGAAATATAACATTTGTTATTTTCTCCAGGTTATTTACTTTTATTTGATGTCTGGTGATTATACAATTAATGATATAAAATTAAGTATTAGCGTGTGGCTACAATGAACCTTAGGCATTTCGTAAGAGGGTAGAAGAGAGGACAGTAAAAAGAAGAGCATAAATAGCTCCACTTTCATTTGTCTGAGACACTTTTGAATTAATTAACACCTAATCTAAGGAGCTTTTTGTCCTCAGCAAAGGCAAAAGGCAAAAGACCTGAACACTGAAGGCAAGGCAAAAAAAGCTGACTTCTGATTTCAGAGGCACAATAATTATTTTTTTATGTGCTTGCCTTTGAGAAAAATCAGTCAGCAGCTTTGAGTACCCAAGTGAATGGTAGAAATTGCAATAAAACAATCACAATAATAATAGCACTTCTGAAAAAATGAGAATATAGGTACATTTCATTTATATATATATAATCATTTTCACTTATGTAACTCTCTTCATCTGAGGGCCTCACATTACTCTACAAAAATGGCAAATTTACTATTATATCTGTAGATAAATTAAGGCACAGGGAGGCTAAATGACTTGCTGCATTGACCTTCTCACTTTGCCAATGACTTGCAATTGAACTCAAGTCCTCAGATGTCTGATCCCTTGAGCTAGTCTCTAAATCTTACCTCTTCCCTTATATTTAGCAGCTGTATTATGTTGTGAAGGTGAAAAGTTCTTTATAAAATATAAAGATTATTGTTCTATAGTAACATTAATCTTCAAATCATTTAATCTTCTGAACAGCTGGTCTTCTGAGGAATACTGTGAAGTAGATTAGGTGCATGTTGTTATCTTTCATATTTGAAGGAATCTGACATAGTCAAAACAAACTTCTTTGTCTTATTTTAGACCTCTTGGACAACATGATGAAACCAGTTTAGTTTAAGGAAAATGGATTAGCGTGCAGAGGTTCAGTAAGGTTTGGAGTTCCTCAGCATCACAGTCGTGGGAGATTACTGTAAACTGCCTTGTAACAACCCCTATTGCGGGGGAAAATAGGAAAGATTAAAGATTAGAGGGAGTCCAGATTGCACCACATATGATTTTGGAGACAAACAAGTATTTCAGTCTGTAGAATGGGAGAGGAGGCTGCCACAACATGGCCACAGGTTACAGAAAGTCTATGGTATGGAGGGTGCAAGGCTAACTTTGAGACACGTTAGTAGTTCTTCCTCTAGTCTTTCTACGCAGCCTGTCTGAAAGCTCCCAGGACTCATGCATATACATACTCCATTCTTCTTCTGGGTTGTGAGATTCCTGTTGCACCTTTGAGATTCTCTTACCAAGTCTTTTATGTGATCTTTTAGATGGTACGACAACAGGAGAGACTGAAAAGGACTCTCTGAAATGAGTATTATGATCTAATAAGGCAAATCTGTTCTACTTGGATAAATCTGAATTTTCCTCATGTTCATGAGGCATTTGTACCGAATGTGACAGTACTTGTGCATGCAGGAGCTATGACACAAGGCACCAGAATTTGTGTCATCCAGTTTGACACTTGCCACCCAGCATCCTACACAATCCCTAAGCAGAGTTATAGATGCCAAATGAAGCAGGTGTTCAAGTGAAATTGTTAATGCGATCTACGTTTGGTTTCTTGGTCATTTTTATATTGACATTCACTATTTATTTGTGAGTTCATTTGAGATTATTAAATTATCTGTTCACTTATTAATTGCTTTCTAACAATTTCAGTGGACCCTTTAATTTATGATGTCCTGATAAAAGAAAATCTCATGGAGAGAATAACATACTACACAGAAACAGTACAGCAGCAGAAGTCCAAATAAAATAATGTGCTGGATAAAATTGATGATTTGAAATGTAGTATCTGCAGTCTGAATTAAATCGAACTGTTAGAGATGATGGGTTTGAATTCATTTTGTATGAATCATGATACTATTGAAAGTCTTAAAAGAGCTCTTGTTGTGTTTGCCTTTAACAGTAGGCAAATTTATTTCCAGTGTGGTATGCTGAATTATAGCTGAAGAACTTCCAGTTACTCTTCATTGTAAATGTTCAATATATTTTATACTGCAGGCATGCCAGATTCTGTGGTATGAAGCAGTTGCCTCCTCCTGCACGCTACCAGTGAAAACAAAAACGTTGCCCATTCAGGAGATGTTTTTCTGATCGCGTGGAGCTGGCAGAGTTCATTTCCTGCCCAGTTCTTTCACCAGTGATGCAAAACAGATTACTACCAACTGTATTATGCAAAAACATATTACCAAATGTATTGTGCAGTAAGGAATGGGAATAGCAGAAAGGCTGCTTCTGCATCCTGGTGAAAAATACCTAAATTGCCATCATTTTATTAAACAAGCTTAAGCCAAATTGACCTTTAAGTTCCTCTAACATACTACTAACAGACTAGGCTTATGGGGTTAGTAACAGGAACAGAGAGGCGCCAGGATGACTTTTGTGACTTTGTTATCCATCTGTGCTCTGTGGATTTTAAATGCATTCCAGATTTGTATTCCTGTTAATTGCTGTGAAAAAAATTGCTTTTAAAGAAGTTCATAGATCTGTACCCTGGCTTTTCCGAATGGATATATTACATCAGATTTTTCAGCTGTTCACAGTTAATCTGACATACTGAGACATGGAAAGATTTTAATTTGAACCTACAAAACGCAGTCCATTTACAAGTTCAAATACATGATTTTTCAGTTTTATCTATAGTAATACTTTTGATAAGTTAATGTTTTCCTGTATTTGTATTTGGGCTTATTCTTCCAGCTTAACTCTGTTGTTGTCATTCACATGGTCTCATAAAGTCACCTAAGGATGTGGAATGGGATTTCTTTTAATTTTATACCAAACTTTAAAGTAGAGTTTCTGTGGGAACTAAAACTGCAGTCATAGATAATAGCTGAAATTCACAATTGCTAGATGAAGTATTAAAAAAAAATCAGCAGCTACTGAAAAAGCTTAAATGCTTCAAAGCCTCAGCATTTTAACATTCCCCACACCTAGTTACATTTCCTTTCTCATTTTCTGCTAACGGGGTTCATGTTGGATTAAATCTAAACCTAAGCATGATAAAGCTTTTCATCTTCTGAACAGAGCATTTTAAAGAAATTCCATCAGATTCAATAAAATTCTGTTAACTGGTATTTCCGTAGTTGTCACTCATACTTTTTTCTTTTGACATGGTCTTCCTCAACCTTGAAGCACAAGATGTTAAAATTAATTTTTTATTTATTAGAAGCAAGTAAAAAAATTAGAGGCAAATAAAAATGACATGAAGACATTTTAATATGTCACTCCTACAAAATAACGTTGTCTGTGTTGTTACTTCTCAACATTCCTAATCTGATAAATTTTACTTTATTGTGTATGTGTTGATTTTGAAGTCTCTTTGCTTAGATATTATTTTCAACTTATGAATATGTTGCATTTCCTAAGAAATAACATTTTTTATGTTTTATCCTAATTTTACCTTCCTAAAATAGATAGCAAAATATTTGTATATAAATCTTCTGTGTTTTCACATATATTTCTGTCTGGAGACATTCCTAGAAAGTTTCTGCAAGAGGTAAATTATGATTTGATTTTTAAATACCCATTTTTTCAATTAGGTTGAGTTTGAAGATGGTTCTCAAATAGTAATGAAGAGAGAAGAGATCTATACACTAGATGAAGAGCTTCCCAAGAGAGTAAAAGCACGTTTTGTGAGTATTTGCTGATGATAACTTTATAGTATATATATGCTCAAAATGCCAATAACACTATCATTGGTTTTATTCTGGATTTTCAGTTTAAAGTGGGCAAGTGTTGTGTGAAGTCTGTACTAATATGACTGGCTAAATCAACACAACAATTAGCACAAGTGTCCACTTACTAGTGAGAATGGTTAGCTGTTTTTCCAGTACAGGCAAATGCTGTTGTCAAACATAATTCTTTTCTCCTAAAAGGGACATCTTGGTTGATCACCTTTCAGATCACGAATTATCAAGTTAGTAAATACTTAAATTGACAGACATTCTGTTCTTTCAGTATGCTTATAACGTGTATGCTTTTTAAAAAACTTTCCAGGTTCTCAGAGCTCTGTGATTTTAAAAGCATTGAATTTAATAAAAATGCAATTAACTTGTTCTAAGAAACAAAGTGTCCGGTCAGAACTCATTAATGTCACTGGCAGGACTCATCAGCATTTCACTAGTCTTTGGTTTAGAACCAAATCTTTGCTATATTTTTTAAGTTTCCGGCGGTTTCAAACAACATCCACCAGCTAGTCGTTTATATGTATGCCATGTGGAAAAGTGTTGGGGTTCATATAAAGTATAACACTTAAAGGTTGAAAAGGGAAAGTTCTGCCATACGGTTGTTGGAGGAGACAAGACGACTGCTGTTACCGGTCTTTGTCATTAATGCTAAATGTTGTGCAATCCGATCCATTACCAAGTCTACTCAGAAGAGTACCATGTTTTTCTCATGCCCATGTTCTATTTTAGAGCTGTTTGTTCAAAACTGCATTGCAAGCTAAACATTAGCTTTCTTTGCAGGTAAAACCAAAGCATAAAGATGCAAAAATCTTGGTCATAATTGAGAACAAACAATAATTCACTGTTGTGAATAAAAAAGTCCCTCTTGCTTGAAGAATCCTTTCAGTGAAGCTTTGAAAGGGAGAGCAGTGTACAGTATATTTTTCATTGCTCCAGAGAGGTGAGCTCATACAGAATACCTGTTCACACATGCGTTATGTGACATTAATTAGCTGGTTTTTGAAAGCTGGGTGCAAGGAGTTGCAGGGGAACGATGTGTAGAGTTGATTCTTCAGGCATTAGCTTATCTGAGTTTGGTGGACTAACACAGCATTACATGGCAAGGTACCTGAAGAAGGTTTCTGTCCGACTTTCCTTTTCTATGCTTCTTGCCACATGCGGCTGCCATCATTGTTATTATCATCATTTCCTTTCATCCAGTTCTCAGCAGCCAACCCCAACATGGATGCTGTGTATTTCAGAAGCGAGGAGTCTGTCAAAGGAAAGGGTCGGCATCACGTATGAAAGGGGCAGTAGGGCCGGGAAGGGAAGAGAGGCAGAGAAATGCGAGGCTGTCAGCCTACTGAGGGAGTGTTCACTGGCAAGGTGCCCCGTTTCACTGAAGGAATAGAGTAAGACGAGGACAGATCTTTCTAACGGGAGGTGTGGTGGTCAAATGTTCTTGCCTAAGACACCTTTTTGTCAGTGTGTTTGGGATAAGCGCACACATCTTTCAGTGTCCAGATAGATGTCTTGGAAAATGTTAAATGAACCATATTGTTATATTCGATGGGGTTTTTCATTATACTAGGAAAGCATTCATTACCATCTTTTGTTTTAGAGACTATGTCTAAAAAGCATTTATCATTAACTGCATGTTCTGTAGAATGTAAACTCTTGCATTTCACTGAGGGTAACAATACAAATATAATTTGGTTTATGCTACTCTTTTTAAAATGGAGTTTTTATAGATCAATATTTTTTTTTTGTATTTGACACCATTAACTTCATAGGGGAGTTAAGTATAGGTTAAAAAGATTGAATTTGGTCAACTAAATAAAACAAACCACAGCCTGTGCTCAGACCTTTGCATGATTTTCTACTATTGCCTCAAATTCTATAAATATGTAGCTTAGTCCTCAAGATATGCCCAACACTTCCTTCCCCTCCTCATGCTAAAGACAGTGCAAGTTAAAGACAGCTTGTGATATTGTTTCTGTCTCTTGGAATAAATGACACCAGTTCCTTCTCAATGATGCTTTTCCTAGTCCTGGGAATTTTACCATGACTCCAGTAGTGGAAGTTGGTCCAAAGATTTCTGCCACTGCTTTTTACCAAATGGCTTGCTGTTTGCTGTCCTGCTGCTTTGTTTCAGTTGATTGCCAACTGTTTTAAGTTTGCTGACAAACAACCGAACTTGTGACTCCGATTCTTTGCAAATTAGGCAGTGCGCAGGTTTCTTTTCAGAGGTCCATGCCCTAGTACCTTGCACTTAAAACTTTTCTGAATAACACAAAGTGGTGGATAATACTTCATACGGCTAGGATCAAACCTGCCCAACAATTGCATCACTTCCATGTTGCTGTTTTTCACCTTGAATTAGAGTGATTGTGTGACCTCTGGATAAAATTGAAACTAACAACTGGTGTTAGTCACATGTTTCTAAGGAACACTACAGACCTAGACAATTAAATGATGAGCAGTATATGCAAAATATGGAAAAGCAAAAATTATATTTTAAATGTACATTAAAAATATATATTTAATATTTAGACATTTTCCTGAAAACAGTTGTAACTGCATAATCAGTAATGTAGCTAGCTTCATATGATCAAGTGAAATATATCTATGTTTCCATGTAACTTGTCTAAAATATGTCAGAATATGATGGCCAGTATGAAGCTGTATGGGTAATTAATGTCTGGTTTTAGTCTACAGCCTCTGACATGAGATTTGAAGACACATTTTATGGAGCAGATATCATCTTGGGAGAGAAGAAGAGGCAGAGAGTATTGAGTTCCCGCTTTAGGAATGAATATGTGGATGATCCAGGATACCGCACATTCTTAAAAAGCTCATTCCAGAAGAAATGCCAGAAGGGGCTATAAAGGAAGAAAGAGAGAGAAGGATGTTGATTAAGAAGCATGCAGCATTATTTGCAATTGGTTTTGGTTTAAATGAACACTCAGTTTTACAACGAACTAATCCACACACCAGCCTCGTAAGCTGAAGTACTTGAGTTCTGATTTCTTCAGTTAGTGTATTAAAGATTTTGTAATGTTTTGCATTATGAAACTAAGGGGGAAACCAAGTGAGAGTAAGAGGGATTACACAGTGATACGCTGAAGAAAACTTTCAGTCCTGCTCACATTGAAATAAGCGGTAAAATTCCCTTTGAATTATGAGAGAAGATTCACATTCAGAAGAGGAGACATTTTAGTGAACAGAGATAATTTCAGTGGCTCATGTTTTTTGTCTGCTGATAGGAAAGGATGTTAAGTTCAATAATAGCAGTTTTTATAAAACATTTTTAAAACAAATGCAAATATGTACAGTATTAAGACAAACAAAAGCTGTACTTACTTTGTACAGTGCTTTTACATTTTTATGTCACTACTGCTTTCAGTAGGGTTTGATGTGGACTCAACTGTTGACTTAGATATTTTTGGCTTTTAAGAAAGATATCTTCAGCGCAGCAAGGGTGTTTTGTATATTTAAAGAGGCAGATTTTGGCAGTTATTTTTTAACATGTTTTTCACAAGGTCTATTAAAAATAGCTATTTGTAAAATATAATTTTCTTTCATTATGTGTATGAAAAACTGGAGTTTAAATATATGTGCTTAACAGCCTAGTTTTGAATGAATATATTATGGTCTTCCTTTTAAAGTAATATTCTATCAATGTAATAATGTTTTAAAATAAACAATCAAATAAATACTGTCCTTTTACTAGCAGCATTTTGTCTGTTGATGTGATTTTCAATCCTATTATTTTATACCTACAGGAATAAAGAAACTTCACTATATGCAGTATGCATGTAGTTTCCTGAACACAACAGAATATACACACAGACACTCACATGGCTTGGTATTAAAATGCGAACTTGAAAATACTGTACTTTCATTTCTTGTCTTTCTATTTCCCTTCAGTCTTTGGGATCGTGACCTTTTTGGATGTTTCGCAGAAAGCAGAAAGTCTGAATTTGTCTGAACACTTGGGTATGTGAAACTAGAAGAGAGCTTTATCAAAATGACATCATCTGTAGCAGGATTTCTGATTGTCTGCCACAGGAAGAAGAGCCCTCTCAAAATCCAGTTTAAATCTGAGTACTGCTGTTTCTACGGTTCTGCTTGCAAAAAAACCTGAGTATCTGGACCTAAAAAATTTTTCATGACAAACCCAGACCTTTATATGCTGAGGCACACAGATCTTTGTTTCACTGTAGTTCTTGTATGGTTATTCTTATTTCTTGAAGTGGACAGTGAAATGTTTTCATTTACTATGTGACACCTCAATTGACAATTTAATTTTTCTGTGTTACATTAACTATCTTTTCTTGTACCATGAAATCACTCAGAGTCCCTTTAGTCTAAGAAATTGCTTAGCTGTGACAGTTGGGAGTGTATTTCTAATTGACACCACCTTCTCTAGAGGTAGTGGGTTGTGGTGGGCACTGTCTGGCATATTTCAGAATATCAGAGCTCTTTCTGGTGTTGTAAAGGAAAAATAAAAACTAATGATACATTTGCAAAATGCAAGATTGATGCTGCCTTCTAGACTTAAATGTAGCTGATAACCTAATTATTGATGCTTAGTTTCAAAATCCTGTTCTAGGATAAGAGTGCTTTTATGATCCACCATGAAGGTTCAAAACAATTACGACATTATTAATTGGTTAAATACATATAAATATATTTTGTAATTAAATAGATGATGCTATGAGGTACTACAGAGATTAGAAATCAAAGGTATATTCTTTGCCTGGATCTGATATGACCTCTTATGACTGCCTCCTGAATAAACTGCCTCCTCTCTATAAAACTGTCTTTTCAAGTTCCTTGAAATTTGCTGATTAAAGCGCTGCAAAAATTTTTTTAAACATTCATGCAAAAACATCAGTTGGCTTGTTTCCCCTTCTACCTTTCAGCAAAAAAATCTTTATTTTGGAAGTTCTGGAAGGCTTTGAAATGAATTCTGAACTTTGTAAGGCGCTATAAAATACCTGCTGTATAAATGAAAAGCGTCGTCATTGTCGTGATCGCAGTTTCATGTCTTCTGTTTCAAGACCTCATGGCCCTTGCAAACTGGATTGACTAAACAACTGGCCTAGAAAGAGCTTTCCTGTTCCTTTACAACTCCTGAAAAGCCACATTTTTCAGTGCCATGTCAGGTATTGATATGGACTTTCCAGGTACGTGAGAGAGCAGATTCACATGCAGTGGTTGGTGTGCCATGCTCTGAGAAACCAGGAGCTTGCCACTATCTGAATTGGGTAGATTCAGACACCAAAGCAGGGTCGTTTGCTGTCCATGTAACCAGTTCTCAATAGCCATGTTCTCGCTCCAGTAAAACCTTTATGTGCTATTTTTGTCCTAATGTTAGGGCCAGGTGTGTCTTTTCTGATGAAAAAACATGTCGGCATTCATGACCATTTCATTTACAGTGTCTGTGTAAGGTCGAGTGAAGTGGGTGGGAAGAGTAAAGTGTTACCTTTAAAGATGGGCTAACTGAATCAGCGGTGGTTTTCCTAGGGTAAAAAAACAACAAAAAAAAATGTCTGTAGCAAGAGCGCGCTGCATACCCCAGGAAAGGAGGAACCGTGCTCTTTCTGTTATCTTATTCATACAAGAGCAAAGTAATTGTTTTGCATTTTCAAAAATCCTGAAGGCTATGGGTGTGCTTGTGAGTTTACACACACAAAGTAGGATACATTAAAAATGTTTTTTTCAGGATACTCACACTCATCTGATGAAAAATATCAAGGAAGAGTCTGAAGTACTTGAATTTATGCTAGCTTGTGAAGTAAAGTGCTTTAGCACTACAGCTATGATTTCCACAGCTATAGCTAAGGCCTGATAAAATCAAATTACTAGAATTAGGTAAAAATTAGATTACTTCTCTTGAATCCTATTTGCTCTTGTATTATTGTAGCAAAGCAATTTTGTTGTTGCTTACTAGGAGCTCTGCAGTATATTGTGTTGTGCTACAGTGGTTAAAAATTTTCAATTAAAAGGAGTAATAGATAAATTCCTGCAAAATATTTTTGCTTTGAAGCTTGTTTATACTTTCCAGCTGTGATGTAAGTGAACAGTAATTTTTTGTAACAGAGAAGTTAGTACGATACCCTGATATTTATAAACAAAACGTAACAGGATAAAAGCTGCCCCTATTTATGCAGTTCCACCCTTTCTGATGTTGTGAGATGTTCACCAGTGTAGAAGACGTAATAGGAAAAATCACTGATAAGCTAAATACTGCTTGAATGATCATCTGGCTAAGTAACAAATAGTTGTATTTGCTACCTGTTCTGCTTGATTTAGCCATCTCTATTTAATGGCACAATCACAACTGTTAACTGTGATAATAGATGAAGGCAAAATGATAATTTCACTTGCTGTTATGAAATGCTACTTTTTCTTCAGTCTCTAAACTTTGTAATGGTATTTCTATTTCTTGTTAACCAACTGAAGTATTTCATGCCAGTGTCCAATAGCATATTAACAGGAGATATTTATGTGTGGTGGGCAAGAGGAATTTTCCCTGTACATATGCACAAAAGACATATCCATCTTTTTTAAAAATTGTGGAACCATCTGATAAATTTATCACACACCTTTGAACTTCAGAAGCCATCTCTGAGGCTTCTAGTTTTGAATTCCAAATGCCTTAGATAGGTTTTTTCTCTGACACATCTAGCAAAAAGAAAATGAGTGATGATATGGTAGGGCATAAATGTTTTACTGGAGTTCATCTGAGCTGTTGTATATACTCTCTACTAGGTTATGGCTTCACTGTTACTATCAGACTGAATTGTCCTGCAGCCATGCTGCTGAGATGTTATTCTCAATACTTTACTGTATTTCCTCTGTATCTAGATTTGTAGGCAGAGCTGGTAGCTCTGCTGGTAGCTGCCAAAACTTTCTTCTGTAGGAGCCTGTTTTGAGTTACTAAAAACTTTGGCAATTTAGATATCTTACAGCTGAAATGTTTATGGGTCAATTTGTGCCTAAAAAAAAGTCAGGGAACTCTATTTAAGCAGTTTGCTTGTTTGGAAGAGGAGGATTAAAAAGAAAAAAAAATCTTCATTCTTTCTGTCCTGAAGTTTCCCAGCCATTTATTTGAGAACCTCTGTGGTTCCTTTACACAGTGGAACAGGGAGTTGCTGGTGGATGGGGGAAAGGGTGATTGCCATTAAGCACCAGAAATAGGTTTGTTAGTGTTTCTATTGATATGCTGTCATTTGACTGAGGTATCATAGACTGAGTGGTCTGTGGACGGGGCTCTGAGATAATGTCTTGGAAGAGCCTGTACTACTTGCGGTGCTTGACCCACCCCAGTGCCCTTCTGCGGTGATGGAGGGGGTTGTGCATGTATTGTCATCACCGTCAGCTCAGCACTGACCTTTCCAGGCTTGCAAACTGGGAGGGACTTCTTTTGTTCACTCTACTTTTTTAAATGAAAGACAGAGACGGGCTCTCCTTTGTTCTCAATGCCCTGCTAATGTTGCTGCAGTAGTATAGAAAGGCAGGAGAAAAAAATCTGACTTCAGTACAAAGATGTAAAGAGTTGAAGGCAGATAGGGAGAATTCGTGGCGCTGGAAGGGGAAGAAATAGGGTGACCAGCTTCTGAAAAAGAGATTTGTTCACAGTCGTCTGCAGAACCCAGGATGCCTGAGGCTCAAATTTCTTTTGGTGTAAGCAAATGGCTGTGAAATGTCCCAAAAAATTACTGACTGGTTACCTTTATGAACAGCTATTCCTGATGCCAATTACTGCATGAACTCAAGGAGCAGTCATCTTTGTTATCCCAAGGATCTGGTCCTGCTCTACAGTTTGAAAGTCAGTTACATGTGATGAGTTTTTAAATGTTTTTTCTTTCTTTCTTTTTTTTTTTTTTTTTTGAGATTGGTCACTAGAAAAAGCAGTTTGTGTGTTTGTGTGTGTTTAAATTTTTGTGCTAGAGTTAAGGTTGCAAAATGAGGTATACAGCCAATGCCAGGTTTTTCCTAGAAGAAACATAATGCTTGAAGCTTCCTTATATGTTCTGAACAGATCTAGTCAGTAGAAGAACTGTGGGAAAAAATCACCATAATGACTCTCTGGGATGCACAGGAGTTAAAGCAAGGAGGAATAGAGATGAGGCACTGCATTCCCAAAAGGCATTTCTTGACACGGTACTAACAGTTGATGGCAATGTCATGCTGCATTATTGAGGAGGAAAGGCTCAAGGAACAATGTAATGGAACAAAATACAATGGAAAAAAATTTTCCGTGTCTAAAAGTAGTCCGCAATCCACGTCTCTCCCTTTCTCTGTGAGCATGCGCAGTAGACATGAGTAATAAACAAAGCTATTAGCTCAGTCCAGTCCTGATGTGGCAACCAAGGCTGACTTGCATGACCCTGTTGTTTCCCTTAGAATCCTATTAGGTGAGTGAAAGCAAGAACTGGAGAATTTCATATATCTTTTTTTTTTTTTTTAGCTGGAAAGAAGAAGGAGCAGAAAACAAGGTATTCTTTTTCCTTTTCCTATTGACCTATTGAAATAGCAATAAGACGAATACCTCTTTTTTTGTCGTTTCACGTTTTAAGTCCTCTCAAAGGAAGGACTGGAGCCGTTCTGTTCTTTGCCTATCCATTTTGTACCTCCCACTTCAAAGTCTCCCATCAAAAGCAGAGGAAAATGAGCTAATTTTTTTTTCCAATTCCAAGCACAGAACTAGAAAAAAGGACAACTTCCTGTCTTCCTTTGACAATTGTGTGGAGCTAAGATGCAAAGGACAGAGGTGTCTGGTGAGGGAAGAAGTTCAATGTCTCTCGTTCTGTATATTACTTTGGCATACATAAAGGACCTTGCCTAACAGGTGTTAATTTAGTATGTATATCTGATTGAATTAGTGCCTATGTGCTGAAAGCCACTCTCTTGCTCAGCAATTTGGTCAAGTAGCTAGTTATTCACATGCCCCAGATTTGAAGTTCTCTGCTGAAAGCATCCTTCATGACTGAAGCATCCTTGTCAGTAATATCTGAAGTGAAGACCCAGTTCCACTGAAATCAATGATAAGTTCCCCCTTGATCATGGATTTTCAATCCTTCATCTTAATTTAAGGGCAATATTTGCAGTTGCAGAAACTAGGAGAATAATATATTTTACTTCTAATGAAACAGTATATTCCTGAATAGAAAATAGTATCGATCAAAAATGAATAAATGGCCAGCATGCATTAGATAGCAACGTATTTGGCTTGACTCATTTGTTGAAATAAGAAGAAATGGAGTTGTAGATTTCTTCATGATTAAGCATTTTTAAGATATCATTTATGCACAAAGTGTCTTTGATTCAATAAAAAGAAGACCAACAAAGCTGACTTGGGAATGGCAGGGGGTAAATTAGACAAATTAGATTTTCATGGAAATTATTATGGGGACCTAAGCTATGTACAAAGCTCCAGCAATAGTATGAGATCCATAGGTTTATTTTACAAAACAGGCATCCCAGTCCCTGCAAACAAAGGGCCACAGCTCCCTGTCCTACGGGAATACAGTGCCTCCCCTCTCTTCCTCCTGCTCTATCTATTGCGTACCGCAGAGAAACATGTAATGACTCCTTCCTACAATTTGTCTAGCGATTAAAACTATTTGATAGGGTCTCTTTGTAACAGAGAATACATGTGCATAAACGAAAGAGGATTTTGCTTCTGAAAAATAATAAGATACCTGAAATAAAGCTAGAAATTAATTTCAATATTTATACAGGGCTGGGCAGGACCTCTCATAGGTGAGACTAGGGATCTAAGCAGTCTTCAAGAACTGGACTTCATGAAGCCAGTTCCCATGGAAACATCATTGCTTTTCCCCAGAGTGCTTCCCTTATGAATTTGTGCCATTTTTGGAGTTCAGGATGGACTGGTTAGGAATAGTGCCAAATAAATCATAAGGTCTGCTCCCAACATGCCCTAATATTATCTGGAAGATACCTTGTCACTCTTGTGTCTCCATGCTCCCTCTGTGGATTTTTACTTACCTGATGGCTTAAGACTTGGCTTGAGACAGGCTGAGTATGTTCTGCTTCACTTGTTCATGTGCCGTGTCTGTATGGTCTGTAGATGGGGAGCAGTGCTATCCCAGCTAATGAAATGGATGTTGGCTGTACTGCATATTTGGAGACCACTGGATAAAGACGTAGCTACAGGAAACAGTGGTGAGTACTGCCATAAGCTAAAAGCAAAAAACATGAGTCTTTCAATAGTCTCACTGTCAGCCTTGTCATCCACAGCTGAAACACAACAACATGGCACAGCACATTGTGGCAAGAGCTCACAACTTTGACACCACCTTCCTGTGTGATTTTGGGCAGGTCTTCGGACATCTTGTCTTTTCTTTCCTTAGAGAAGTTAGTGAATGTGACACCATGTAAGCTGGTTCAGTAAGTAAGTATATTTTAAAAATGGAAGGTCTGATAGATGGTACGTTGTCATATAAGACAAAGAACTACATGAACAAAACTCTTCAGTAGCTCCTTTCTGCCAAGGGAAAGTTAAGCAGAGGCTACATGAGAGAGTTGCTGTAACTGGAGGTACATCTTTGCAGAAAAACTTCAAGCTTTAGGATACCACTCAGACAGTGGTGTATCACCATGTGCTTAGAGAACAAGCAGGACCAAGACATGACCATGTATGCAGAAGTTCTTCCCCAACCTTTTGAAACAGCAGGTGAAAAGGTTGATTTAAAGTAACTGTTGAGCTCTCGGAGGTCTTTGTCCCTGAAAGAAGGTGGATGCCTGAGGTACAGTAACAGTGGTGGTGTGCTACAGCACTCTAAGATTTTGGAGTAATCAAAGAAGAGCCTGTGTCTCTGGAAAATTCACCTGCTCTTTGACTGGGCTTCCACAACTGGAGGTACTAACTGACAAGTGCTGTAGGGGCGCACATAGACCACAACCCCTACCCATAAATACGTGATCAGCATCGCCCTCAAGTTTCAGCGCTTTGTTCTGTGGCACTCCCTCAAAGCTATGTAACAATAGGTACTTTATGAAAAACAAACAGAAAATGCTATTGTAGACAGTCTCGTTGTGAAGCGTCCATCAGATTAACTGCTGGGATAGTAGTGAGAAAATTAATGTCAATTAGTGATGTGTTAAAAAGACACAGGAAACCAACTGAGAAGCCCCAGGAGGGTAATCACTTGCCATCAGAATTATTAATTTCATTCTGTGTTTTAAAAGAAAGGACGCAGTAGCCACGGAGGGAGGCCCTGGAGGAAAACAATACTGGTACATCAGCACAATTGATTTCTCAGTGATTAAAAGCAACTGGTCTCAGTGACAAGTTAAAAAGTTTCCAGTTGAAAGGAGATGTTACCTCTGGGCCACTGGAGAGTCCTACCTGGCTATGATTGCTGGGTAAGGAGTGACAAAAAGGGTTGGTACACCTTACCAAATATGCTGGGATATGTCACAGGTGTATTCACCAGCTTCACAACTTCTTTGGCTTGTCTTCTCCCCTTCTTTGCCTAAGCCAGTCTTGTACCTTAGCAGTCAAGGGTGAAATGACCGTTCAGATCTGAGACATGCACATCTCTACTCCTCTCATGGTGATGTAGTGAAAGAGCAAGTCTGACTCCATAGTGAATACTATTGCAAAAATTTGTTTGGCTTGTTTGACAAGTACTTTAAATGAGGAAGAACAAGAGTTTTCTTTTGTCCACGTAGAGAACGCCAGATTTTTCAAATGCAGGATGGGAGCCCAAATCCCTTGCTAAACACCGCGTAGCACTAATGTGAGAGCTGGCCAAGTGAAAGCTGAAAGTTTTGGCCCAATGAAAATTATAACAATACAGCAATTATAGCTTAGTTCTGCTATGAGAACAGTCTCTGGTGTCCCCTTACTCTTGTCAGGCCATGTAATCCATTTTCTCTAGTGAATTATGTGGTATTCCCTATGGCAGAAACGCTGCTTTGCATTTTGCTACATCCCTTTTTATCTGGATTTTGTGTTTTATGCTTTGCCTATAGCCCTTAGCGAATATAATTTCCTTACTAGGATCTCTCCCTTTCTGTCTGGTGCTCCCTTCCCCAACAGTTTTTTAGCATGCGAAGGGCCAGTTAATATGGATGACTGAAAATATTCTTATCTTCTATACAGTTCTGTATATACTTCTGCAGTGTCAGTGACAGACTAATGCTTAGTTTCCATCATGAGCTTGATTTTCTCCTGTC
Organism: Fulmarus glacialis; assembly: GCF_000690835.1. NCBI lineage: Eukaryota > Metazoa > Chordata > Aves > Procellariiformes > Procellariidae > Fulmarus > Fulmarus glacialis. The sequence goes on along the minus strand of NW_009227877.1, from coordinate 7,154 downwards.
TTGTTGCAGAGTGAGTTAAGATTATAAGTATGCATTTAATGCTGTATTGTTTGCGCTGAATCTTTTAGCATTCGTTAGGGTGCAGTTCTGGGGTTAAAGTTCAGGCCAGAGTGGAAATATCTCAGGTATCCTCACTAAATCAGTAGACTACATGAGTATCCTTCTTGTTCTACTTTTTGCCTTTCTAAATGCAAAAATGTTGATCCATAACTGCATTAGAACTAATTGCTTGGTGATTTTTATATCAAAAACCTGTTTCTGACAGATTTTGTAATAGCACGTACAATTAAAAGTTGTTTTTCAACATGCATTTTTCCAGCTTGATATGAAAATACGTCCAGAAAAAGCAAGTGTTTCATTGTTACTTTGTATCACCACACTTCATGAACTGAATCTTACCAAATTTATTCCTGCATATCCATATAAGGACCTCATTCTAAAACATAATTTTGGTAAGAAAAGAGTGACAGAAGAAAGCCCAAATTCTGTATCTGGACATTTGGAGCAGCAGCCTTGGAATGTAAAATATACTTCTAAGTGGGTATTTTCAGATCAACCTTAGAGTTCAGTAACTCATCAGTAGTGCAATCTTTTGAACTGGAAGTCTTTTAGCAGCCTTCCCAGAGAGCTAATGAAAAGCTGTGAAGGTATTCCATCTGATAGTGATTATGTTGTTAGCAGTCCTTAAAGGAAGTACGCTTAGTGGCTTAGTGACAAATGCACTTTTGCAGAAATAAAGCAGTAATTTAACTACAGTTTCTAATTTTTGCTTTATCTTTACATGTGAAATGCAGTAAATGACTCTAAGATGTTTGTGACTCAGCACCTGATGTTGAATTTTTGATCAGATGTATTCTGTAATGTAACACACATCCTCCAACGGGAACCTGCATACTTTTTCTTCTACTCTAAAAAGGTAAGGCAACTGTCCAAGTACTGCTTTTCAGGGGTTTGTTTGGGTTTGGGTTTTTTGGGGGGTTGTTCGTTGCTTTTTTTTTTTTTTTAATAGGAAAGGAGCTGGCTGCTGCAGAAATTAAGAAAACTATTTGGAAATAAAGTATGATGGATTCCTGCAAAATAGGATGTTTCCTTTTGCTCTCAAGCTCTAAAAGCAGTTGAAATAGGAAAGCAGGAGGTGAGCTCATAGCACAGCACAGGCTGTACTCAAGCATACATTCTTGAAGAAATAAAGTAATGCATAGATCTGGAAGGGGAAAGAAGGGAACCAAAGTATTCAGAATGAATGTTCACTGGACTTATAAAAACTTCTCTGCTCTGCAGCAAAATTAATCTTGATTATCTGCTTTTGAAGCAAAGTGAAATACGGGAATACATATACTTCTTAGGCCTATCTCTTCTGATCATGTTTTTATGGGGTAGAATGGGGCATTTCAAGTGCGTAAATGCAAAGTAATTTTTTCTTATACGACTGAAAATGCACATCCTAGAAAATAAAGGATAAGAAAAACTAATTCTTATTGGTTCTATCCTTTTAGATTATCTGGCAGATGTGATCATCACTTTTTCAGTCATGTAAGTTTAGTCTAAAAAATTTAGAAATGAGAAAATGAAAGTAATCTCAATTAAGCCCTACAGACCCAAAGAATGTATTTAAACCACCTATTTAAAAAAAAGCATTCAAAAAGTTGTCTTGTGACAGATAGATCAATGTACATCTAAATCCATAATTTTGAATGAAAGCCCATTCCTGTTTTCTTTTTTCTGGACAATACAGAAACACATGATTTAAACAATTTGCTGCTTCAGGTGAAATGTTGACAATATCTTTAATTAAAATAGAATGAGAATATCCCGTTAAAACTTTAGAAGAGAAAGTTAAACCTGCTCCCTTGGCAAAGGTTTTAAGGTTTAACACATGGTGGCTGGTACAGGTGATGAACTGGAAGGTGGCTTCCCTCCAGTGCCTTGTCGTCACTCTGCTCTCTGTTCTTCTTGTGACTTGATTGTTTGTTGGTTGCTGACACGAACAAGATATTCCCTTGATCTCATTGGGATTTAATAAGGTTGGATGTATTCTTCAATTAAATACAAGGAACATAGCCTTATATGAAAGCTTTTCATCAAAATAAAAAAAAAAAAAAGTCTTTAAAAACCTATTTTTTAAGCAGACTTTTAGCTTAAATGGTCATTGAGGCAGTAATTTTTTCCTCCCCTCTCAGCCTTTTAGGGACAACTTCTTTTCTGAGTTTGGTAGGAAACTACCGAACCCTGCTCAATAGTTAATTCCACAATTATTGTTATTTTTTTTAATGGTTTCTTTTGACTACAGCATCTCATCCTCTCAGAAGATATAACACTTATACGTTTGGTGCGTTGTTGGTTATACTTTGGAACCCGTTATTACATGAAGTGTTAAAAAAGTAAGCATGCAATAATAGCGGGTTATCCTTCTTTCAGCTGGTTTAATGAATAATTCTAACAGCTTTGTAGTACTTGGCCCGTGCACTGAGATTTTTTTTTTCTTTTTGTGTCTCTGGCTTTAAATGGCTACCCTTTGCTTTCCCTGCTGTTTCTTACCCTAGCCCTAATGAAGGACTGCCATGTATTGGCTTCGGGAAGGGAGCCCACTCACTTTTTGCCTGATAATCCGTACATGAAATGGGAATGGGGAAGACGAAGCAAATCAACTGGGATTCCTGAACGTGTCTGGGTAGCAATGCTCACTGACATGCTGCAGCGTGGAGACCAGTGTCTGTAGCACAACCAGGTAGTATGATGGGAGCCATCCGGATACTATCAAACCTAAGCAGCAAATACAGCCAAAAAGGAGAAAAGCTCCCATCCTAGCTGCTTTCTGGAGTTCAGATGTGTTGCACAGAACAAAGGGACCTGGCATGAAGGGAACATGCAGTAGAATACCCAGATGTAGAGGGGGTAAAACTTAAGAAAATGGAAAAAATGACTGGTTTGGTTGATTTTTGAGCATCTGTTTCCTGAAATAGGTATGCATAAATAGAATGTGCATGCAAACGAAAGAGAAATATTATAGTCCTGAATTTCTCTTAGGCAGATCTATTCTGTAGGCAGAGAGCTGAGGGTAAGGCTTGTGTTGGAATAGATAGTTACATGCTTTGTGAAAGTTAATAGAGCAAAGAACTCATAGTGTCCTGACACCTAGAGGTCTGTCTTCTCTCTGTCGTCCGTATTCAGTCTTCAGGGAGATTATGAAGTATTGCCAAGGAGAAGATACCCCATTCTGGCTATAGGTCATTTCTAAGTTCATTCTGTCATCGAGGTTGATTTATTTCTAGAAGGCTTTGCTCTGTGATACAAACAGAAAAAGACAGTGAGACATGAAAAGAAGAAGAGGGCCTTTACACCTGGGATCTGCCATGGCTGCCAGGGTATACTGCCATTTGGTTGAGCACCCAGAAGGCAGGTCCTGAAACCCTGAGTAAATAATAGCCACTTGCCACCCATCTAAATTGCAAAGCATCTGTAAGCACAAAAGGTTTTAGCTAGACTCCGTACATAGGACTGATGTGGTCTCATCTGAGCTATCAGTCTGGCAGCCAGTATGTCTTTTAAGAAAAAAAGTACCCTTCTTACCAATGGCTCCTGGTAGTGTGGAAGCAGTGTTACTTAAAAGGAGTGCCAAGGTAATTAATCCCTGCAACAACACCAAATATATTTTTTCTTTCTCTTGTATTCTAAATGCAACACTCTGCAAGAATCCAAATCACATGTGGGAGTTTTTCTTTATTTTCTGTGAAATTCCACCATTTCCCCTCTGGAAGTTCAGTATATCTGCTGAAGCAGTTTGTATTGAATTGCTGTGATACAGTTATTCACAAAGCAATTCTGTTCACGGACTTGATCAAAAGTGCGTTGAAATAGTTCCATTGATTTCCATGGGCTCTGGATCTCTCCCATTACGATTAAACATGACTACAAAGTGTACTTTGTTCTGGAATCAAACAGGATTTTACTCTTTTTCCCAAGACAGATCTATTGCATCTCTTTGTTTGGAGAAATAGCATACTTGCTATAGCATTCATGGTAAGTAAAATTCCTGCTTGAATGATTTAACTCTGTCATTTAGCAATGCATCTATGAGTTTGTTAACCTATCCACCCCTGCCTGCCATTCATGTCAGGAAAAAGATTCACTGGTTCACAGAAGAGGATTTATCATAAAGGAGGTTTCATGAAATCAGAAGTATTTATTTTCATTATGCTGGCAGCTTGTCACCACAGACATGAGCAAAAAGGTCTGGTGTTATCTTTTTTGTACATGGACATGAAGTTAGGAGATATTCCAAAAAATCTGAATGCTGAATGTTTCGTGGCTTTGATAAAACCACGTCATTAAAGTTCATGTAGTGCCACAGTGTATGATTCTGTTCAATGTAATGGGAAGGAGTATATTTGTCTGTGTATAATGAGTTCGGTAAGTTAAATCCTCTAAGAAAGGAACTACAGGATCCATAGCTTATTTAAAGAAAGTCTAGCATATTCACCCCATCTCAGAGAAAATCCATGAATAGTATGTCAGTTTTTTAAGGAAGCCACCTAGGAATATTGAAGGGTAGCACGCTGAGCAAATGGTTCAGTTTAGACATGAAGTTCATTGTTATTGTGCTAGCCCCTTCATGTAATGAGTGAGAAAAAAAGCACAAGTTTTATCTTTCTGTGTCAGACTGAATGTGACTGAGAAAGCTACCTGAATTGCCTGAAATTAATCACATTTACAAGATATTTCACTCTTTTCTAGGCAGGCAAAAGAACTCTACTACTTGAACTACAGATGGTGTACTAAGACAATACATTTCATTTCTACCAGTCCATTAGAAAGGTCTTCTCTCTTCTGTAAGCCAGGTGTCATGAAATGTGCTATTACCACTGCATTATTACATGACCTATGCTTTCTTTAAGAAGTCAGCCGTTCTTTTACTTTTGATCTTTATCTGTGATTCAGAACAGGAACTCTGCAACTAGAATGGGTAGAAATGTGGAAAGACAAATCAACATGATGTTCACAAGTTGCCCTTATTAATTTTACTAGATTCTTGCTTGCTAGTCAATGTAGTCAGTGAAAAAGGGGATAACATGGAAAGAACAGTTCAAGTAGAGATATCATTCACCACCCCAAGTCAAAATTCATATGAAGCTTATAGCAAAATTCCATGCCTACAACTCACAAACTCTCCCAAGCTGCTGGCTTCAGGTGCTGGAAAAAGCTGTAAGGTGACTTGTAGTTTAGATTTATGAAAAATCTTGTTGGTCAGGAAATTATTATGGTTATTGGCTCGAGGGCTGGGGTGTCCATATTGCCATTGGCCATATTGCTGGCACCATGACGTCCTGTTCTCTCTGTCAGATCCTTTGTGGCTTGTCCTCTTTTGAGGGATTGTCTTCAGTCTCTTGTTATGGTAAATCGTTGCATTTGTATTTTTGATATCTTGTAATCATAGAATAGTTTGGATTGGAAGGGACCTTTAATGGTCATCTAGTCCAACCCCCCTGCCATGGGCAGAGATATCTTCAACTACATCAGGTTGCTCAGAGCCCCATCCATTGAATGTTTCCAGGGATGGGGCATCTACCACCTCCCTGGGCAACATGTCCAGCGTTTCACCACCCTCATTGTAAAAAATTTCTTCCTTATATCTAGTCTAAATCTACCCTCTTTTAGTTTAAAACCTTTACCCCTTGAACTGTCACAACAGGCCCTGCTAAAAACCTTGTCCCTGTCTTTCTTATAAGCCCCCTTTAAGTACTGAAAGGCTGCAATAAGATCTCCCCAAAGCCTTCCTTTCTCCAGGCTGAATAATCCCAGCTCTCTCAGCCTCTCTTCATAGGAGAGGCATTCCCTGATCATTTTTGTGGCCTTCCTCTGGACCCGCTCCAACAGGTCTATGTCTTTCTTGTGTTGAGGACTCCAAAGCTGGATGCAGTACTCCAGGTGGGGTCTGACTAGAGCAGTGAAGAGGGGCAGAATCACCTCCCTTGACCTGCTGGCCACATTTCTTCTGATGCAGCCGAGGATACGGTTGGCCTTCTGGGCTGTAAGCTTACATTATCAGCTCATGCCCAGCTTTTCATCCACCAGTACCCCTCTTCTCAGCAGGGCTGCTCTCAACCTCTTCATCCCCCAGCTTGTATTGATATCAGGGATTGCTGTGACCCAGGTGCAGAACCCTGCACTTGGCCTTGTTGAACCTCATGAGGTACACAGGGGCCCACTTCTTGAGCTTGTCCGGGTCCCTCTGGATGGTATCCCATCCCTCAGGCATGTCAACCACACCAGTCAGCTTGGTGTCATTTGCAAATTTGCTGAGGGTGCACTCAATCCCACTGTTTATGTCACTGATGAAGATATTAAACAGTACTTGTCCCAGTACGGACCCCTGCAGGACACCACTTGTCACCAACCTCCATCTGGACACCGTGCCGTTGACCACTACCCTCTGGATGCAATCATCCAACCAATTCCTCACCCACCAGACAGGTCACCCATCAAATCCACATCTCTCCGGTTTAGAGAGAAGGATGTTGTGGGGGACCGTCTCAAAGGCCTTACAGAGGTCCAGATAGATGACATCTGTAGCTCTTCCCATGTCCACTGATGTAGTCACTCCATCATAGAAGGCCACTAGGTTGGTTAGGCAGGACTTGCCCTTGGTGAAGCCGAACTGGCTGTCTCGAATCACCTCCCTGCCCTCCTTCTGCCTTAGCATAGCTTCCAGGAGGATCTGTTCCATGATCTTCCCAGGCACAGAGGTGAGACTGACTGGCCTGTAGTTCCCCAGATCTTCCTTTTTTCCCTTTTTAAAAATGGGGGTTATGTTTCACCTTTCCCAGTCAGTGGGAACTGCATCAGACTGCCACAATTTCTCAAATATGATGGATAGTGGCTTAGCAAGATCATCTGCCAGTTCCTTCAGGACCTATGGATGGATCTCATCAGGTCCCATGGACTTGTGCACCTTCAGGTTACTTAAAGGTCTTGAACCTGATCTTCTCCTACTGTGGATGGCTCTCCATTCTCCCAGTTCCTTCAGCGGCTTGGGTGGTGAGTCTTAAGCACTTGCCGATGAAAACTGAGGCAAAAAAACCATTGAGTACCACCTCCTTCTCTGTATCCCGGGTAACCAGGCCTCCTGTTTAGTTCCGGAGAGGGCCCACATTTTC
>NW_009227876.1:0-1039 GCF_000690835.1 Fulmarus glacialis | reverse complement strand
GAAGCGGGCTCTGGCTCTAGCTCTGCGTTTCATCCCTCTCGCCCGAATATAATCGCTTTCCCCCGCGTTCCTAATCGTCTCTCTGTCTGGATCCTGTCCGGATTCTAACTGAGAAACGAAATCACCGTTAATTAGGAGATGATCACAGGAGGGCCCGGCAAGGACCCCTCCAGGCGAGCAGCGCCGCGGCGTTACCTCGCCGTGTGGGCTCGGGGCACCAGCCGGGGCTCGTTTCTCGTGATGACTCAGGAGGGGAGGAGGAGATATATGGAAGTCAAGGGAGGCCCCTCTCTGTCATCTCTAAAAGATGTTTAACAGTGCAACAGGTTAGTAGCTACTCCCCTGCCTTTCTATACAGGTAGGTGCCTGAGCCCTTGTTTCCTTGCACTAGGGAGGTGGGGAATTTGCTCGATGTGTCACATGCCCTCATTTGTACTTCTTCCAGGTGGTTTTCTAGGTTTTGTAACTCCCGGGCTGTGAGATCCTCCCAATAAGCTTTTAATTTCCTTAAAGGAAGCCGTAATAGTTGGGGGGCGGAGGAGTTTATCTTCCCCCAAGCAGACTGGAGACCTTGGCTTCAAACCCTTAAAATCTATAAGGCTCCTTTATAGCTGCACTGCTCTTGTTTCCTTTGGGATCCGACTGGGCGATTCCCACCTCTCCCTGGTGTGTAGCAAAAATAAGCTTCTTTTTTTAAGCTTCTCTCAAAAGCAAAAACAAACAAACAAAAAGTCAAATGGCTAAGGAAAGAAGCTTGAAAAAGGTGAAGTGCCGTTTCTCTGTGCCCCTGCAAAACAGGCCTGCCCGTCCCGGCCTGGGCTAGCCGCTGGGGAAGCAGCTTGTCTTTCTTCGGGCCCTCTTTCCTGCAATACAGACACCGCTCTGTAGCGCCATCCCCCCTGCCCCCAGTCTGTGTTCGCTTGCGGGGAGATGGAGGGCTTATCTTTTTGCAATGATGGCTGCGATCTGCAATGCAGACACGCAGAGTCTCCGCATGCCCCGGGGCAGGCTCCGGGTTCCCCTCCATTCTTTGCGTTTG
>NW_009227875.1:1434-1781 GCF_000690835.1 Fulmarus glacialis | reverse complement strand
GAGAGAGAGGACAGGAGGGTTACCCGTCTGCCAGACCCCCAGCATCACCCTTCCACGACGCACAGAGACCCTCCCAGGCTTTGCCCACCCGGAGATAACCCTGCCCTGGCATCACCAATGTGCACGTGTCCACTACACACCCCCAGCCACCAGTCCAGCCTCCCTGGGTGCCTGCTCCCCCTGCCGGGTGGCACTTGGGGGCTCGAGCCACGCATGGCAGCACCTCTCCCCGCTGCGGTGCCAGGGCGCTGGGACGGCTCTGCAGAGCGAGGTCCCAAAACCCACTTGGCAGGGAGAGCGGGGCACAGCTACAGACCCAAATGCACAAGGCAGTGCCAGGGGGGACC
>NW_009227875.1:597-1161 GCF_000690835.1 Fulmarus glacialis | reverse complement strand
CGGTGCCCAGCATCAGGCAAACCCCACCAGCCTCCTGGGCAGAGCTTCGCTAGCAGTTGTCACAGGGTAAAGCACCCAAACTCTCTGGGTCTTGTCCCCTGGGATGGCGGCACAGTGGTCCTACCCCTCCCCAGATGAAAAGATGCAGCAAGTCATCAAGTCTCACCAGGGGCCCATCCTGGCACTTAGCAGGGGAACCCTGATCTCCCAAGGAACGGTGCTCAGCTCTCACAGCAGCCCTGGTCCCCCAAGCCCCAGCAACCCCCGTCTTAGTGTCTATATGATGCCCTCCCCCCATCTGTCAGGGGCATCTCATCTAGGGTCCTGCTCCTGGCCCTGCATGGTCCCAGCCTTGAGCTCCCAGCCCCCCCTCAGGATCCTCTCCCAGCTCCCTCATATAATCCCCGAGTGTCCCCACCCGGATGGCATTGCCCCCCATCCCTCCCCAGTTTTGGGCAGAGCCAAATCCCAGCCCCCAGGTCCATGAAGAGAGGCATCCATCTCTGGGACAGAATCCTTTTATTGCTCAGATGAGGTGCAGTGTCTGCCCCGTGCCTGCCCTGG
>NW_009227875.1:0-219 GCF_000690835.1 Fulmarus glacialis | reverse complement strand
CCCAGCCTCCAGAAGCCCTCCAGGGCCTCAGGGCCCCGGTCTGCTGCCTGGGTCACGGCATCCCTCTTCAGTCAGTCCAGGGGAGCATCCCGGGATTCAAGAGCCTCTGTCCTTCTCCAGGGGCGCAGCCCCACTGCTCTGGCCAGCCCCAAGGCTCTGGGGTCATGGTCCTTGCTTCGGAGCCTGGCCCCACTCCTCCAGCCAGCCCCACAGGGCACC